>NW_005054537.1:426782-488824 GCF_000277835.1 Geospiza fortis | reverse complement strand
GGAGGGAGGGAGGGAGGGAGGGAGGGAGGTCGTGGAAGTTATTACATGTATTTTTAAGTTATTATTATTGTTTAGCTCTTATACAATTGCTTTTGTATTCAACAACTCATCTACACTACATGTGTATGGGCTTTTTCATACATAATATAAATGAGAGCATAGTTGCCTGGTGATTATCTAATATAATACGTGAGCTAAAAATAACTGTTTACTTCCAACTCCTTTTTTTGATCAGCAGATTGCTAGCTTTCATTTCAGTCCACACTGGAACTTTCAACAGTTCCATCCACTAATGGCTGGAAAAGCATGTCAATGTGACTCTGTATTGTTCAACCCATGTACATAAAAAGCAAAACCTCTTGGTAGAAGAAGGTGCCCAGTCTTTTTACAGTCATTACATGGTACTAAGAGTGCTGTCTTTTGACGGAAGGCCTGAAATATTTCCAGACCAAACACTACTCAGATTTTATCAGTGTCATAACAACATACTCTTTAAGACTATATGCTAATACTTTAAATGTAACAAGTGATGCTGACTTCTCTATGCCTGTTTTATCTAAATCATGCTTCAGTGAAAGAGGACTTAAAGCATATGAATATTGACAACAGATTCAATGTTTCAATGATAGTAGTTTGACTTATATTAAAGACAAAACAAAAATAGAAAAAGAAATTTACCTTTAACCACTTCTCTTTCATAAAGAAAAGCAAAAAAAAGTAATGGGGGAGAAAATATTTGCAAAGCCAAATATTTAAAAATATGAAACAGAGTAGGAAGATTGTGAATCAAGTCTCAGAAGGATAGATTTAACTGGAATCTGAAATCAAAGGGTATACAATGAGTCTTCAGTTCTAAATTTAAAGCCCCTGGTAATACATACTAAATAAAATGAAATGCTACTCATGAATACCATATACAGAAACATGGAACATCAGAATAGAGATGATGCAGGAAAAAATATAATATTGATTATTAACTAATATTAAAAAGGTGGTAAATTAAAATGTATTCTTATTTTAAACTCACTCACTTGTGACCAATCTCATGTGCAATGGTAAAAGCTGAACCTAGGCCAATATCTTCATTAATGCTGCAGCTCCTTTCAGGCTCACACATTCCAGCCACAGAGGCCAAGCCTGAATAAACAGAAGGAGACACAAAGGGTCATGCCAAGGTGTTTCAGTCTTAAAAGCCCTAGTTATAAATGCCTGGATTCTTTTTAATAACTTCTATGCACAGAAGGAGCAGTTGGCAAAAGGTTAACTTTCTAGTCATTTGCAAAATCACTGGGGGGAATTTCACTTTGCCGGCTAGACATTAATATTTTTTGAACTGCAGTCAGTGCTGGAAAATGTCTAGACTAGGGGTTAGATTTATAAATTTTACTTCTGGTAACTTGGGACCACCTAGTAACTTGAGCCAGGAGAGGGAATTCAAGAAAGCATTTCTATTTTAACATTCTTGTGCCTGAAGAAAGCAAAATGTATCCACATTATTTTTCTAAAGAAATCTGTTTAAGTTTAGTGGGTTCATAAAAACATACAAGCAACTTTTTTAGCTATGAAAAACCTCACATGGTACGTTAAAAAAATTAAAAAAACAAAACTGAATGCATCAGTGAAAAGAGAGGAGACATATTAATAACAAGCAAGCATTTAAGCATGGAAGTCTTTTCCATTTATCACCTATTATCTTCTGGCATTAAAACCTTATTGTGTTACAAGGGCTTTTAAAAACTTTCTTCAGAGAGAGAATACCACTGGCATTAATTGACTATGGCTCTTCTGTGTCTTACACATTTTCAGCAACAGATTATTACAGAACATACTGCAGTCATAATTTAGTGCCATTAGACAAAGCTTAAAACATCAGGTTTATTTAATATATTTCTCCCCTAGAATTTCTGATCTGAAAGCAGCAAACCTTTCTTTAAGGAAGTTACCTGCTGAGTTAACAACATTACCAAAAAAAAAACCCCAACAAAACGAAACAACAAAACCAGAAAAAAATAATACTTTCTACATAAATAAATAAAGAAAATGCAAACAACCCCAAAAATAAGAATTGGAAAAGCTTAACTTTGGTTGAGAGATGAGGGGAATGGAACAGGGAGTGGGGAAGAGAGAAAGGAAACTATTTATATGAGTAGGGACTTCAAATTATTTTATTTGGACTACCAGTAAGGAAGTCATAATATGACAAGTGCTTCCTGTTGTGTCCACATTAGCAATTAATTTGAAGCCATGCAAGTGGATCAGCACAGTGAAGCACAGAAGTTAAGGCTCTTCACATATCTTTCCATGCTGGTTTGGCCATTCTGGACTAGTTGAATCCTGTAGGCAGAACATTACTACACATGTGATTCAAAGCTTCCTGAAGGGAAAAAATATTGCAGGGATATCATGAAAACACACCCCATGGGCAATCTCAGGTTTCCTATAGGCACATGTAGAGCATTTGGGGGGTATGTGTTCCATGTTTTCTTCCAAACAAATCTAGTTTGGACACAGCAAAACCACTCTGATAGCCAAATTGACATGGGCAAAAGCTGACAATGTGTATCTGGAGAGTTTGCAGTGTGGAACCTGCAAAAAATGCAATAATTATAGTTCACCCATGGTGAATTTCAAATTGAAGAATTCTGAAGACAACATGGCAATACATACATACAAAACTATCATGCTCCCCTGCAAAGTCCACCGTATTTGAATGATAAAGTCATCTCCATCTTCAGGTCTTATAACTGAGAACTTGCTTCAGCAAATGAGAGGACCACAGTAAAATAACTCCATACCATTCTTGCAGAAAGTGACAGAGATCAAGCTAAGAACAGTCAGTGGCTCAGACTTTAAAAGGACCTGTCCTTCATTGGAGCCACAGACACACTGCACAGACGTCTGAGATCTTTTCTAAGGGGTTCCATGAAAGGTTCCCTGCCTCAGGTGTCTGAAATAGGATACAGATGTTTACGTCACATGAAATCTTTTACTTCTGTCTCTTCCTAGAATACCAATTATTCAGGTTTCTTTTGACCTTCTGAGACATCTCTGTGACTTTTTTTCACAGACCCCTTTATATATATGATTAACTTTAGTTATTGGATGTCAGTACAACTTAAGCATATCAAATGCCTTGCAAAAGAGGACTATAGGGCCTAGTCTCTTCTCCAATTCAATGCCTATAACACAGAAAAATTGTCATGGTTTAGTTGCCAAGACCCCTGTAACAGTAAGTTGGAACTGATACCATATGTGACTCTTATTTTTAATTTGTTTTTAATTAAACTTTTTGTTTTATAAAGTATTTGCCAAATCTATCCTCTGTTACACTGGATTCAAGTGAAGCAAAATTTGCCTTTATGCCAAAATCTGATAGAGTAAGAGTTAGTACATTACTGATCTGTGTCAAAAATAAAAATATCAAATAGTTCATGCATGAATGTATTCTCTTTCAACCTTTTTTTAACACTTGCAAAGCTACTTCTAAGACATCATCTCTTCAGTTGAAAATTGATTTTATTTGACCTCCAATTGATTTTATTTGACCTCCAATGTCAAATAAAATCAATTACATTTGGAAATTCATCATCATTATTTGCCTTTTACTAAAGCATGCTGCGGGTTTTGTTATGTTTATAGCAGGCAAAATTCTGGTACCTTTCCCCATGTAAACTACACCCCTCTGCCAGAAGCATTGTACTGACTTGTGAGAGGCCTTTTGCATTCACATGAATATTGAAACCAAATACATTCATGAACTCTGAATGAGAAAAGTATTAATAATATGAAGTAGCTGAATTAGAATTTTGTCTTTAATCACCTTCAAGAAAGAGGCTTATGAAAGGATGCAAACTGAAAACAAAATCTAAACAAGTGTTATGTTAATCTTTGAATAACGTTCCCTTTATATGTTAGAGCACCATTGGAGGCAACAACCTATACTTAAAGGTCATCTATAATTATTTATTGTAGTAAATAACTACTGGTGACATATTTAGGAATGGAGAGCCCAATAGCTCTCCATCCTTAATCTAAGGTTAATGTGTGCACTTCTCCATTGTCAAAGCACTGTTTTAAGTAGTTTCAATGTTATTGTATTTTCTATCACTGTACTTTTTTTTTCTAAGTCTGTGAAAGAAAAAACATGAAGCTGTGCTTGCTGTGTACAGCACAGCAACAGTGTAAACCTCAGAGTCCATTCCTTTTGTAAAGTTTATGGGGGTAGTTTTATAACCTTCCTGAGGATTTTTACTTCTGTTTTTTTTAACTAGATTATGGACACCAGTAAATGGAAACAAACAGCAAGTTCTCTTCTGTAAGAAGTAAATTGAGTCATCTGCTAGGTTTTATCAGTATTACAGCTGACAGTGATGAAATACACAGCACCAGCTCACACAATTCAAACTCCCAGCAATGTATCAAAACCAAAATCCACCAAGATTATTTTTATTTTTCATGTTTATGAAACTGCAAAACTTTGAAAGTACAAACTTAAAAAGATCTAATCAGTCAATAAACCAATAGCTAAGTATAAAGCCAGGAAACAGCAAATATGAGCTGAAATTTCTCTTTATAATCTTACCCAGTGTTCCACAAGGCTTGTTTTTATAAGTGCAGATATCATATCTGTTAAGAAAAAAAAAGTAGATAAAGTATGTCAGTGAATCAGGTTTGTAAGATACTTTGTATATTTATCACATATCTGTATCATAGTCCAAGTTGTCAGACCGCAATCAGTTTAATTATGTGCAGCCAGCTGGTGTCGGCCTTTTCTACACTCTAGTGTAAACCACAAGCCGCAGTACACTCACAGCCGCTGGCCTCAGGCCAGTGGGACACCTGCCAGCAAGAAAAAAATGGTTAAAGTGGATCTTTGTAATCACCAGCTCCATAAAGCAGTCTACCATTCTCTTATGAAGTTACAGCAGCATGGCTACAGACTGCTACTGATTCTTAAACCCTAAGTTTTACTTATCCAACATAATTGGAAGCCTCCTATGGTCTCACACTTATCAACTAAACAATATTAAGTGTAAGTGGTACTACCTAGTCTTTGGTTCTATTTAAAGAACTCAACCCTTAATTATTATACCATTTTTAAAAAACATCTTATGAACTGTCATTATAGTGTCCTTCTCATTATCCTTCTATAATTACAATATAACTTAAGAATATGCACTAACAACCTAAAATGAAAACCATTTCTGCAAAAAGCTAAAAGATTTCCTTAAAGGAAAATTTTTGTCATTTTAGATACAATCTTTGAAACACAGAAGCTAATGAGTTTTTGTGGCTAATGAGTTTTTGTGTAGCTAATATGTAAGTATCTGGAGCTAGCAATGAAATTAAAATGTTTTCTGTGGCACAGCTTTTAAAATAGCAGTGGTCATACAGCAGTCAGTTCATTAATTATACCTTCATATTTTGAATATTCAATCCTATAATATGGATAGTGATAAAAGTAAGCTCCCACAATGCTATTTATTTTCCAGGATTTATACTGACTTCCTTTATTTCTGAAGCATACTATGCTTCAGAATAATTTCTACTCTTTAGAAAGCCAAATGGAAAAAAAAAAAAAGAAAAGATGCCATCTTTATGCTTTAATTTTAAACCCAAATAGATACTAATTTTGGGCCACCAGACATTGTCTGTTAAAAATACCATAAGGACTGCTATCACATAGGAGTCTGATCACAAGATATATACCTTTCACTGCTAAAAGAGTTATGGTCTGTCTGCAAGCCAAATCCATGGACAAAATAATAAAGCCTAAAATTTGGAACAAATCCAGTAAACTCTCTATGCATGCAGACTGCTGTGACCACATGGAATTCCTTTGATTTTTAAAGGGTACTGAGAGTGAAGCAGTCTGTGGGATTAAGCTATAATTTTGAACTTAAATGTTCATGTGCATTAATTTCATCAAGGTGGTTCAAATGTCAAATGTGCACTGATTTCCCATTTGCTGTCTGGAGGAGGGGAAGGTAACCAAATCAGCATTCTTATAGAAAACATTCTTATAAAAAAGCATTCTTATTTCTCTTGAAATATCCCTAAGTTCCAAGATGACATGGATTCGGAGTAAAAGAAGGATTTTTACTGAACATTTCCTGCCTTTTACATAATTAAGGAACTAAACTTCTTATTTCTGTGCTCAGGTCTGAACTTAATCCTATTGAAGTTCAAACAAAATCTGTTCCTCAGAGAAAGTAGATGGCTCAGTCTTGTTTAGTCAGAAAAACCCTAACTAAATTCTTTAGAACATAGTTGAGAACTGAATGGAAAAAGTCTCTGAAATACACAGGTTTTCTGCTTTTTAATATCCAATGGCAGTAAGGAAAAACAATTAAAGACATACATCCTTAGACAAAATGGATGCTTGAGAATAAATCCAATTCCACTCAACTCAAGTAAAATGTTGTCACTGACTTCAGCAGAGCTGAAAACTTTCCTGATGGTCTGAATCAAATTATTGTCCTACAGGTATGAATCTGAAGTTACTCCTCATCTTAGGCTGAGTTTCACAAAGTACCGTGACAGGAGAGAATTATATAAATTAAGTCCCTTGCTTCTGTTATATTTTTGAAAAACAAAGATCACGGTATTCTTCAGTTTCTGCTGGGAAGTGTGTGTTCTTCATTGTTCATAAGCTAGCATTTTTAAGAAAATGTGATGATAATGAAACTTAAATTCGAAAATAAAACTATGGAAAAGATAACTTTATTTTCCAATATACCAATTAGTTCTGCAAGAACATACCTGGATAGTAACATGTTCTAAATATGCCATCACTAAATATTCAAATTTTATAGACAATGATTAATTGCCTGTAAGGAAATATTCACACAATCTCCTAGCCCCCAATTTACCAGGAACAAAGTTTTTGAACTTTTGAAAAAAATTTCAGTCTAATGATTTACCTTATCTACATCATCTTCTAGCTCCATTTCTTCATCTTATTACTTTCATATGAATAGTTTCTCCTTGTGATTTGTCTGAAAGTTCACAGCATTCTTATGAACCAAATTGCTTGCTTCCATCATTTGCTTCTCTATATGATTTAAAAACAGACTAACTTGTCTTTTTTTTTGTTTTAACACCATTTCTTCTAACTTTATTTTGAACCTTCAAGGAATCCATTTATTTCTCAGATGCTGGGTTCCAAATGCAGAAGACTACAGATGAAATATTTGACAACTAGTAATTTTAAGATAAGAAACCCCTGAAAATACAAATCATCAAGACTGCCCATAAGATGAGATAGGTCTAATTGCTATGGAAAATAAATAAATAAAAAAGCAACCCACAAACAAAAAAAAAAAAAAAAAAAAAAGAAACAAAAAGCCCACACTTAAAAAAGCAGCACAAAGATGTAGTTTAATCACCAGGAGCCCAGTAAACACTAAAGGAGCTAAAGAGACCCAAAAGGTAGAGTCTCAAGCCAACAATTATCTCAACCAACCATTAAAGATTATGAAAACAGTCACAATTATGACAACTGCAAAAATGTTGGTTCAATTCACTGACAGATGGTGTAAAAGGGACACCACGCAAAAGTTGAATGAAAGAACACAGTTACATAGGTAAATAACTTGGGATAAGATGGCAGCCAGACCATTTTGAGACAGCCAAGAAAAATCTGTGCCCAAGCCAAAAAAGAAGATCATATAACTCCTAATAAAGTGGGTGCAGTGCCCCTGAAATGTGACCACACTGGGGAAGTGGAATGGAAAAGAGGTAGGAGGGAAGATGGTTGATTACATGGCCATGCCTGCCCTGAAGAAATCAGAAGTTGTTTCATGAGGCAGATGGGGAAGTGGTCTGGGTCTGCTGGTCATTCCTGTGGGGCTGCTGAAGAGCTGCAAACACAGACAGGAAATGCATGATGAATGTACAGCTGTCACTGACAACTCTGACTGACACATCAGCCAGAAGGAAACTGCACAGACAGACCAATATCTGTTAAACAGGCTGGTCAAGGACTGGAGCAGCAGCACACTCCTGTCGTGCCATGGATCAAACAGCAAGAGTTAGTGCACCATACAGGGACACCTTAAAAAGAAAAAATCCTAGTCTTTTTTGGCAGGATATACAGGCACCATGCTAAAATATACTTGCACACTGTATTAAAAAGTAAAAGGGATCACACTGGACACTGAAATTCTACTTTTTTGCATTATCAAGCTGTTTTAAAACTCTATCACAATTTTTTAAGGAACTCCTTGTGCAGATTTGACCCATGAGAACACCAGATCTCAAGAACTCCCACGAAAAGTTGTGCAGATGGCCATGATTCTTAACAGGCAAAACACAGAAAACTAATCAGTTTTGGAGACGCCAGCTTAGTGTGGCACAAGATCTGTGCCAATGGTACTCAGTGCAATAGAAAAGCCACTGATGTGTTTATTTAATGTATTAGTGTAGATGTAAGCTACAGACTATCTCTTCAACAAGTCTCCCTTATCTGTAACTCTAACCTGAAAAAAAGTCAATTTCCTTTGTAAATCTGATGACTGGCACGACACTGATTATTTGAGCAGGACACTTAAGTCAAACAGAAAAGAAAGACAAATCCTCTGTGAATATTGTAAGCACTGCTCAAAATTGTCAGGTAAATTATCTGCAGCTACAGCCAATCCCAGGCACCTTAGCAGAATACAGCCATTTGTCTCCTGCAGAGAAAGGAGAGAAGATTCTTCCTGATCCCTGCAAATTGTCCATTTTCAGGCCTAATCCATGCAGTTGTGCAACTATGTACCTCACAGAGAGTTCCATGATTGCCAATGTATTCCCACATTAAAAAATAAAAATGAACTTTAAAAAAAGACACATACTAATTCACAGATTTGATTATACGAAAATATCACAATGATTCAATTGTACCTCCACCCACTCTTAGCATAACATGTAAGTAATCTATTCTAGAAGCTAGAGAAGTTAAAAAATACTCCTTAAAAGCTATTCAATCTCACATTAAGAATTATTTACAGCATAATTTGAGAGCAACTGGATAACTGAGGTTATCCAGTTATCTGCCCTTCCCTCCAGAGCCGTCATTTGTGAGTGTTTGCAAAGGAAACAGGACAGCTCATACTGATACCTCCCCTGATAGACGTCCCCAGCTCTGTGGTTTAGGGTACTTCATAGACAGAGATTGCATCTAATCATTTAATTGATTTCTTTTTTATTGTCATCAGCCATTTGTTAATTCCTCTTTATTCTGAAAAAAAAAATTGTTTCAGTGTCTGTCTGGGGGATATGGTTATGCCTTTATCAACAAAGCTGAGTTCCACTGTTTCAGTAGAGCTTCTTCCCTTTGAAATCACTTTTTTTTTTTTAAAGAGATTAATATATGGGATTTCTCAGAATTGTGCCATTACACTGTGGCCCTTCTGTCACCATCATGTGCACTCATGGAATTTTCAAACTTTCTGAAGTGTGTGTATTACAGTTCAAAAAGTCATTTTAACAGTGGCATAAACAGTAGTAGATACAAAGGCAAAATGAATTATTTCTCCTTACATGTTAATGCGAATTTATAAATTCGAGGATAACACTGCCCTTTCTACCAGTCTCATTATCCAAACTGGCCCATTAACTGCAAAGAGTCTCTATGAAACACTATTATTACTAGCTGTATGTAACTGGAAATGTCCAGTGCGCCAGAAGGGACTATTTGCATCAAATTAACACTGAGATAGAAATATACCTGTTACAGGATTGGAAACATATATGAATACTAGTATTAGAAACACTTTAAAGAATTTCATTAATCAACAGGAATAACCCACACAATGTCTTTGATTTAAGTACAGTAAATGAGTAAAGCATGAAAACTCTTATTAGAAAAGCAAACTGTTCAAAATCAGTATGGAACATCAGGTGTTTATTTATATATACATCAAACTACTCCAAAACTACTGAGAGCCAACAATAAGCATGAGTAATATTTAAGATACATATTTACATAAATAACCAAGACTTTTGAAGGAATATTTCTTAATGGAAAATATTTTACGAGACCAAAATACAGTCACAGTGAATAAGGGAAAACCTACCACGATGGGTGGAATTTAAATGAAAAAAAAAAGTACGAAAATTCAGGTTAGGCAAAATCAACAAATACGTATGATTGGACATGAAGCTCTTTAGAAGTTTCAGATAGGTGAACACAAACTTCATAGATATAATACTAGACAATTTGCCAGTTAATCTGCTTGAAAGGGTTGTCAGAAAATAAAATTAACTAAAACAAAGATAACTGATTCTCTCCCAACTAAGAACAAACGGAGCCAAATACTACCAATTATTAATATTTCATTTTTAGGGAATATTTCCAGACATGTTATCTCTGAAAGCAAGGTTCTATTTTTTACTTTAAAACCAAATTATACTTTTTGACACTCACTTTTTAATTATTATAGGTTTTAAGAACAGGCTCTTTAAACAAGGACTATCCTTCTCACACACTCTTGCTCAACAATAAACCTAACAAGTTTATTGGGGTTACATATTTTTCACTTTTTATTCTTCATGCTGCGCAACATGATTTATCTATGCACCCAATCATAGTTGTCCCATTTTTGAACAAAGGTAAAAGACCAGGCAAAAAGGTACCTCTTACAAAAAATTAAATTAACCTAGTTCCAACACCTGTGACTATAAACTGAACAGATCAGACTGAATCTCAGATTTCTCTTGAATGGATCAAAACCTTCAGGCTATCTGACAACTCCAACTACTATTTCTGAAGTATGGAAGATCTAAAAAAAGAAAAAAAACCCAGTGACTGTCATGTACTTTCACCTTTTTGGTTTTTTTGGCATGGCTATATTAAAAAAGTGGTCATTTTGCAAGTACAGAAAATGTCACTAATGCTAGAGACCTGGATGTCACTAATACTAGAGAACTGCAATGGAATTAATAATTCCTAAGATAATTTGGTCATTCATTAGATTTGCACAGGGTACCAATAGTAATACTCTCTACTACATAGGTTTTCTTATGTCTTTTTAAAGGTTTGCCTCAGCACATCCTTTGCCTTACAGAAAGTGGTACACCACAACAGCATTCTGCCCTAAAATAAAGAACATGTCTTATTTGGTTCCTTCCTCAAAAACCTCAAACCAAAAAGAGCTATTTAAACCAAGGAAGGAAAAGAATAACATACATGTTACACATCACTCATCAGAAATAGCTTTTTCTATTATTAGTTTTCCATGTCTTTAATGCTGCCATAGACAACCAAAGTCTGTCTCTACTGGACTTTATTCTGATACTTAGCTTGGGTGGATAAATTCTGAGTTACAGCCAGAAAAACTATTGCTGCCATAAGTTCTAGTTCTCCTGATTTATGTAAATGTTTTAAATAACTGCACTGTAAATGAAACACTTCCATACTACTTTTTCTAAACTGCAAACTGCAAATGCAGTTAAAAATGTAAAAATAAACACAGTTCTGAAAAAAAAAATTAAGCTGCCATTTGTATTCATCAAGTTTGGCAATGTAATAATAGAATAGCAGTTGCAAGTTTATCACAATCAGTAGTATTATTAGCGCCGTTAGGACACTCAGAATAACTCCTGATCCACATAAAAAATACTATGAAAGTGCATCAGAAATACAGAGCCACCTACCTGTGTGACAATGGTGATTTCAATAATATTCAGGGGTAACGTAGAGATTCGGCATTTGCACTATCGCCAGAGTGTAGGAAACACTTGATGATTTGTTGCATTCTGAACCTCAGAAGCATTTTAAACTTTTATTGCATTCTCAGTATTGAGCCAAAATTTAGATGGAGTTATACAGACGTAGCTAGCTCAAACTGAGCTAGAGAATAAACCAGAAACTTCTACATATCTGCCTAAGTACACTGTTAATAATTTCTCTATCAGTACATTCAGGGTAAGTCCATCAACTAACACATAAAACTTGTTTTCAAAGGACATTGATACTGAACAGCTTAAGCAGCTTGTAGGGCAACGGTTTTTTTAGAGTGTGCTAATGCAACCAAGCCTGAGGAAAAGGAAAGCTAGCAAAACTAATTACATAGGTGTGGTTGGGGGCATCCTGCCACACAGCAGAAAATAGGAAACAACTAGTCTAGACCTCTGGCAGAAGGGAAACACAGCTAACAGCTATGATTACTAACCAAGTTTTAGCTCTATTGTATGGAAATAAATTAGATACGTTAGAGCAATAACATATTGCACATATATTTCTAGGTTTTTCTATTATTTCTTTCTGTGATTTTACTGTGGGTATGCCTTTTTCCTAAATTTCTGAATATTGTAAACAATTAGTTTACAATCTCTGAGAAGATCACATATCTTTACCCACAAAATGTCCGCTTTATTTCACTTTATTTACCCTTACTCACATTGCATATGGCATAAAAGGCTAAGCCTTGGCTGTAAAGAGTATCAGTTCATTAGGATGACAGACCACACCTGGTACAGAAGAACCTAAGAATTGCAACATGGGCCAGACCACAGATTCCACTATCCCAATACCTTGACTTCACAACGAACTAAGAGAAGGTCCAAGAAAGAATAACACCACTGCAAGCATAAAACGTCAATTATACCAGTACTCTCCCAACTATTTTTGGCTCAGACATTTTGAGACAGATGTGCTTCTGTGTATTTAGTACTTTCAATGGATTTTTCTTCTGTGAACATGCCTAGCCAACCTTTCAACCTATACATATGTCCAGCTTCCATAAAGCGACTTGCCAAGAAGTTTCAACATTAGCTAAACCTTGCATTAAGAAGGGCTGCCTCTCTTCTCCTGGTTTTGAGTCTTTCTTCTATATTTTCTGGACAGCCTAAAGTTCTTGTGGTGAAAGATGCTATGAACAATTTTTTCCTCATTTATGCCCCCCATACAATCTTGTAACTGGTTAGATCACTGTAGTGCTGTCCCAGATTAGACTCTCCCAAAAGTTGACTTCTTCAAGTAAGAGAGTCCTCAATTTAGTCATTTCTTGTAAAGAAAGTCACAGATTTTGCAGTCATCCTTGCTCCCCTTCTCCAATTCTCTGAAAACCTTTTGAGATGAGTAGGCCAGAGTGATACAAACTATTCAAGAAGTAGGTATATCATGCCCAGTTTAACCAACTGCATAATAAGGTTCTTTATTCTTTTCCCAATAATCTTTAATACATTTAATTTGCTGGATTAACAATGTATACTTGACAAGTAGTCCAAATGTTCTCAAGGAAATAATAATATTATCCAATAACAGGAGCAGTGGTTGTGTTTTGCTACTTCTGGTTGATATTTGTACAAAATTTCTGAGAAAAAGATTGAAACTCTTACATATATACTGTCACAACTTATTTTTCCTGAAAATTATGAGAACCCTGTGCTTGGACTCAGTTAAAGAATCACAAAATTATATTTACACAAAGAGCTAAATTTCAGTACCTTAATGCATTAATTAAAACCTTCTTCAGTCAATGCAATAATGTTTATTTGCTGACTTCTTCTAAAGGTCAAAAACAAAGACAGTCATTCCACCCAAATGATTTTTAACCCGGACTAGAATCAAAATAATTTTTTGTCTTAAGAGCATACTCACAGCAATATATTTTACAAGTTCAGTGCTTTTTTCTATAAGTAATGTTACAGTAAGTTACAATAAAGGATTTCTTCTCTTCAAAAAATGTCAGCAAACAATTTGATCTGATTGCTTAAAGAACAATACAAAGCCAATTGAGTGCTGGACATCTGTGGTAGTTTTCCAGATGACATGCAAAATACAGCTAATAAAGTCTGAAGCTAGCATATTCTGTGTTCTGCTTGTGAATGGAAAAGAAAAGAAATATATAGAATTAAATGGCAGCAGAGGCAAAGACTGCTCTAACAAAGAGGATCCATTTAAAAGAAATACACAAGTTTACAAGAAGAGAAATATGTCAAAGATCTTGTCTGAGTTTATTAGAGCACATCAACCTGTCATGTTAAGACCAGAAGGAACCTAATTTGATTTTCTGTGTTTTTTAAAAGGGGTTGGCAAATGGAATACTTCCACTTCACATGGATCTTCGAAGTGTGTCTGTATAAAAAGCAGAATCCATACAATTCAGAACTGCATGCAAATCTTTCTTTCATCTTCTTTTCCATGTAATACAAGCCAGGAAGAAATATTAGCTCTATTGAAGACAAAAAAAGTCTGTGTAGCATCTATTATCATTTATCATTATCATTTTCATTTCAGGAAAAATAACTTATTTTTACAAATCATTTTAATGTCAACAGCAACTAACTGTTGTGAATGAAGGGCTGCATACCATGAGAACATTAACTGACTTTACAGCAGTCACTGCTCATAAACCACACCACTCTTATTGTATACAGGTTAGAATTAATCAACTGTATCTATCCAGCCTGTCTGCAGGCATCTGTCCTTGCTTCCTCTTACCTTAAAGAAAGTAAGAGTTAAGCTGGTGCAACTTATTTTATTACTCCTGACAAAAAGAAAAAGAATCACAGAACTAGATAGGAAAGTAAATGGGCTTCAGAAACCATGATCTATCCTACAAAGGGATGCACGTGTCAGGGCGCTCTGTATATGAATTCTTCAACCTAAACTATTAAATCCATATTAAAACTACATGATTGTCAAAAGGAATTTATCAGTGATTCCTTAGGTTTAAACCTTCCATACATGATTCAAGCCTTCACTTTGTAAACTAGTCTTTCAAAGCTAACCTATCTTGAAGTGGGAAAACAAATTAATAAATTCTTTTTAATTACATTTATTAAACCCACCAAGTATTTAGCCACTTTTGTCTTTTCTGAAAACTTTTACAGTTATATTTCCAAAATTAGTTTGGTTCCCCCCACAGATGTTATGAAAGAAAAGTTCCATTACTTTTTTTAATTGACAATCTACTCCTTCATATTAAAATTGACCTGAACTTCTGCTTTATTTTTTACCACATACTGCATATTACCATGAGACTATTAAAATAATTATTCCCATGAGTTTTACAAAATTTTAAATGCCGAACAGAAATTTTGGCTGGCTCCAAGGAGAACCTTTATTCCCATGCGGGCAGTCAAGTAGTAAAGTGGTCTGCCCAAAAAAGTTTTGCAAGATTTGACTGGGTAAAGTCTTGTGAAACCTAGTTTGATCTCATAGCTCACTCTGCTTAGAGGATAATAACATTGGACTGAAGACCTCCAGAGATTCCTTTCAGACTGAATCCAACAGATTCTGGAGTTACCTAAAAATCTTCACATCATTTAATTAATAATTATGAAAAAATAAATATTACATTCTAACACAACTCTTCAGAATATTCACTGGAAAATAAATTATATGTAAATTACATTACTCAAAGTAGAAGCATCATTAGAACCATAGTTACTGTAGTATAGTATAGTACAATATAGTATTAATATATTAATAATAAATATAGAAATAATTTTTTCATCAGTACAGAAAACTGGGGGAAGAGGTTCCCTCTCCCTTCCACTGAGTTGGAATAATGCTACATCTTCCTGACAACCACACATGAAAGCTCTTGAACTTCATTCCCCAATTAGTTGACTGCGATGTTTTAAACACCTGACATTGTTCTGTAAAGCACATTCTCTTCTGCAATGCCAACACAATCACCCAAAACACTAACTGTAAGAAATCCAGGAAGTTGAAGCTGAAAGAAAAATAAGCATGCCTTATTTCTTTTTGCTCATTAAATTTTAGCAATTAATGTAGCTAAACCATTATAAAGAATGCCAGGTAAACACTGTAAGATCTACAAACAAGATCATATCCAAGAAAATACTTCTTTCAATTGTGGCTGAAGAAATGGGGAGAATTTCACTGTATTAAGGTCACAAAACTATTATTTTTTAATGAGTAGTTTCATTTACGTAAAGTTATTGAACTAAAACACTTAAATTCTCCCAGATTTATGGAAAAGGAAGACTCAATTTAGAAGTTTAATACAGTAGGGATGATTTAAAAGAGGTTGGATAGTATGTAGGAACTACCACTATTTGATTTTCTTTTTAATATATTAACTGTAATTTCTGTTTTATAAAGTAGTCTGGTTCTCATTTGTTCAGCTTAAGTTATTTTATGTTTCTATTATTGTCAGGCATAACTTTATTCAATAAATACAAGTCATTTACAAACATAAATACTTTAATAAAATTCCCACTTTTCCTTGGAAGAACCTGGAAAAAAACATGTGGTGTTCCTCAGAACTGTGTTGGGGCCAGTCCTGTTTAACATCTTCATCAATTATGTGTATAAACCTCTGCGAATTCACAGGTGACACCAAGCTGAGTGGGAGTGCTGATCTGTTGGACAGTAGGATGGCTCTGCAGAGGGATCTGGGCAGGCTGGATCATGGCTGAGGCCAATGGTGTGAGGTCAAGTAAGGCAAAACGCCAAGTTCTACTCTTGGGTCACACCAACCCCAGGCAGCTCCACAGGCTGGGGCAGAGTGGCTGGAAAGGACCTGGGGGTGCTGGTGACAGCAGCTGAACATGAGCCAGGCTGTGCCCAGGTGGCCAAGAAGGCCAATGGCATCCTGGCCTGGATCAGCAATGGTGTGGCCAGCAGGGCCAGGGCAGGGATTGTCCCCCTGTGCTGGGCACTGCTGAGGCCACACCTTAAGCGCTGTTTGGCCACTCCCTACAAATCACTGAGGCGATGGAGTGGGGGTAGTGAAGGGCAATGGAGCTAGGGCAGAGTCTGGAGCATAAGTCCTATGAGGAGCAGCTGAGGGAGCTGGAGGTGTTTAGCCCAGAAAAAAAGAGGCTCGGGGGAGACCTTATTACCCTCTACAACTGCCTGAAAGGAGGCTGTAGAAAGGTGAGGGTCAGCCTCTTCTTCCAGGCAACAAGTGAAATGATGAAGGGAAATGGCCTTAAATTGTGCCAGGGGAGGTTTGGGTTACATATTAGGAAACATTTTTTTACAGAAAGGGTTGTAAAGCATTGGAACAGGCTGCTCAGGGAAGTGGTGGAATCACCATCTCTGGAAATGTTCAAAACACATGTGAATATGACACTTGAAATATGGTCTATTGGTGGCAATGCTGGGTTGACAGTTGGACTTGATAATCTTAAATGTCTTTTTGAACCTTAATGATTCTATTATTCTACGATTCTAACTTGTAAAAGCTAAAGCAAAAAAATCTGAATTAAAATGTTATTTTAATTAGTTAAATTTTTTTATATAATTAAGAGTCATAAATCTGTTTAAGTTCTCGAGCTACTTACGAGAATATGCAAGAAAAGAGTTTCCTTCCAATAATGAGGGGAGAGATGGTAATTTCAGCAGTGCACAGACTATAAAGAAGACCCACATGTTTCAGTGAAGTTGCTACCTCTAGCACAGCACCATATTATTTAGAATGCCATTTTTAGGAAGGGATACATACAGGAACAAAGTTTTTTGGACTGCAAAACAATCTGCTTAATTGACTCAAGACATAACCAAAAATAGTGCATCTCATACTATTGCTATTGTCTTATGCTTGTTTTTTTTAACCACTAAATAATTAACAATCATAACCAAAATGTGTCTAAAATGGAATAGCATCAAAACCAGTCTTGGTCAAAGACTCATAAATGCTTCCATGGCCCAAGATACTGCATTTCACACATCTGAAAAATTCCTTGGTTTTTGAAGCACAATTTCTTGTTCTTAACTGATTTCAAGCATACTGTTCACAATTGCATAACATATTTCACTCTGCTTTGGCAGGTGGTTGAAAGAACTCATAGGGTAGAAATTTCTTCTGAAAGAATCTGGACAATGAACATTTGTCAGCATTACTTATGACCTTGCAATTTCTGAGCAGGACTAACTGTCCTAAAATAACAATATAAGCAAATACCTTTCATTACAGCTAAATTAATGTGCAAGCTAAGGAACTGCCTGTACCTCTTCCTGCCTATTTATCCAATAACTTAGCACTCCCTTTTTCAAGCTGCTGAGAGTAATAAATGAGAGATTTACATGGGTCTGGCTGAAGTAGTGAGAAGGCAATCCAAACGCAACCTCCATGCTATCCAAAGAGCCATCTTAAAAGGTCTGAAAAAGAATCACATACATTTGGAAGCTGAATGTTATCAGCTCCCAAAACCACAAGTTCTACCGTTTTCAGAACATAACCTGAACAAAATGTTCAGAAATAACAAAAATATCAACTTCAATAATTTACACCTGATGTCCTAACATAATGTTACAAATACCTACAGCAGCAATTTGATTAAAACAGCAGTATTGGACAGTCATTCATTCTGTTACTCACTACAAAGCTGATTTAAAAACAAGTTTTGTTACTTGCCATATGGAAAAGAAAAAATTAATTTTGGCAGTTTCTATCCTTCCTGCCCTGACATTAAGGCATCTTGTCCTCTAAGATCATAACTGCATTAACTCTCAGCTTATTGACAGTGAAACAGTCAGCTTCATGAACTAAGCTAACTTCTATTATCTTGTTGCTTATATGTCTAGCTATTACATGGACTCTTATATTTCCCTGGCATGAGCCTTACTCTATGTAGATCTAGGAGTCTTCCCAGAAAAGTCATGTTGGTCAACATGTACTTAAAACACCAAAACATGTAAAACTGTAAGTCATTTATGAACTATGTCTCAACTTCAGAAAGAATCCAAACAAAAATATGAAAAAATATTTTTGTTAAATGATCTGAATATTTTTCCTTCTCCATTAGACTGACCAGGATTTGACACTCCAGTTAGTCTTATAACCAAATCTAAAGCCATTACTAAGAGTTCCAAAATTTCATCATTTGTGAGTGAGTAACAAGTCTGGTTACACAAATTCCAGACTACTAAATAAAATCTCACTGCTAAGAAATGCTACTGACAACATTTTCAAGTTTTTAAAACAACAAAAGATCAGAAATTTTGTCGGTCTTCTGAAAAACACTTGGGGGGGACAAGTGGGGGGAGGGGGCAGGCAGCAGGGGTCAGAATTAAAAAAGGCAGGGAAAAATTAAATAAGTATTTGACTTGAAACAATTTAACATTTCATGGTTTTTTGTTTCTAGGTATGTAAATATTTTTAATTAAATCTCTTATTCCTCAGGACTTGCTTCTACAAGGGCAAAACATCTCTCCATTTATTCACAGACTTGCTTTAGTACCTGTTATGAACAAGAGCAGGTGTTTTCACAGCATCCCTCCAAAACTGATACAAGACTCAAAGATCATTAATAGATTAATGCAGTTTAATTGCTAAAAACAATGTCAGTCACTGTAGCAACTTCTGTAACATGGACACATATCTTCTTCTACTTGGAGAAATACTAATTATATTAATTACCTAAACAGAGAATTGTCCTGAATGACAACTATGGTCTGAGAGATAATAAAAAAAGCTTTCAATTCCAAATTATAAAAGTTACAATTATTTCTCATTTAAAATATATATATATATATATATGTAAAGTGCACATGTGTAGAGACATCCTTCTTCTGCAGTACCCAGGACACAAGCGTACCTTGCCAGCAAACTGCAATACCATGTGCCCAAAAACTCAGACTGCAGACTAATAGTAAACTGTCAAACTCTGAAAACTCATGAAGGTACTGATTAAAAATTATTGTGGACTTAAGCTGTGGGGACACATTCAGGATAGTCTGTTTGCCCAAGAAAGGCTTGGGCAGAAAAAAAAATTAATTGACTATTTCAAGTCATGTGAAGATTTCTTTGGCAGGGGGCAGGCAGGCAGGAATCTAGAAACCTAGAATCTAGAAATCACATCTAAAAGTCTAAATCTAATCTAAAATTCTATAGAAAGAAAGATGGTCTACCATCCAAACTGGAGAAAAATGCAAGGTGTAACTGGTAGTGCATTAAAAGAGCATTAAAGCAGGAAAGGGCACAAAATAACAATTCTGCCTTCAAAGTCACCACAGAAAGAAATTTGATTCTAGGACAATCTACTCCTCAGTGCTTGTCACCACTTAACAGATCACCACCAGTCCCAGGGGCAGATAGCTGATAGCTTTTAGTAAAGCAACCACAGATTGCTGGCTGAGAATATATCACAGGTGTCAGGAACAAAACATCACAAAACATCAGAGGAGCACGCTATAGTTGTGATTTCTGTTTGGGAGGCTGAAGAGCATTTATCTTTTCATTTTACCAGATTACAAAGAGAAAGAAAAACTCCAATTAAAGAGTAAAACTAAATCCACGAGGAACAGCAGAAGATGTATCGAAGCATAATTATGAAAAATAAGTGTATAGCATTCTTTTCTGCTTTGTGGAAACTCTCACTGAATACTATAAAAAGCTTAAGATTTTCTTTCCTGATTTAATTGTCCTCTCAAAAAAAAAAAAAAAAGAAAACAAAACAAAAAAACAAAACCAAAAAAAACCACCAAAAATTAAAAACCAACCAAACCAAAATCAAACCAAACAAAAAACACAAATGAACAAGCAAAAACAAAACCCACCACAAACCAAAAATCTTTGGATGTGTCCAATAATGCTACTTCAAATCTGTATCATAAAACAGAATGAGCAGCATTACAATATGGGCATATTTCTAAACCTGGTTCTTATTTCCATCTGTAACTTGCTAAATTCTCTTACTGTGGAAAGTACAGAAAAAGTATGAAGAAGGTGTGGATACTGTTTTGCTATGACCAGGCTGCACAAAAGCAGAAGAATCCAGAATACCCTAATCTGCTATATAAAGGGCTAAAAGAAAAAGCACATGGTGTAGAAGTCTGTGGATGGTATAAAAATACAGTATCTTTGGCGTAAGTACTAAGAATAATGAAGAGATAGTAAGCCCTTTTTTTCTTGATGCTGTGGGTTCAGGGGATGCAGACATCTGCAGCACGGCACGGACAAAGGCACTAACATTCAAAACTGTAAGACTGTAACTTTATATGACCAAAGCACACTCGCAGTAAAATTCAATTTCCAAGTGAATTTCAATAACATACATGTGAAAAGCATGCATTTAAATACTGTACTTCATATTTAAAAGGATTTACAGGTTTTTTGCATTTATGTCTGTAGTGGCACAATCAGACCTTTTAGCAGATAAGAACCCACAGTAAGAGATCCTGTTTGGATACAGCAAGACCAGAGTATCAACACAACTGAACGTGTAAGTCTCACACAGAGAATGTTCACCTGGGCATGAACACAACTCTATCAAAATCATAAGACTTAGGTGACTAAAGATTTGGCAATCAGGCCCTGTTAGGTGCAAGCGGAGGGGTGAAGGGTGGAGGAGTGTATGTATGAGGGGGCTTAACAAGTATTTTAATACTAACACACACAGCAGTTCACAGAAAAAAAATGTTATCAAGCAGCCACAGCAAAGACTGAGACAAGTAAGAATGTAATAGTTCAACAGAAATTTTGTCAGAATATGACAACTGATACTCATGTTCTAATGAGCAGTGGGAGTCAGGATCAGTTCCATACTGTAAAAAAAAGGAATCTTACATACAGATGACCCAGCACCTTGGTGACTCAGAGGGAAGAGTGCCATCTACTGAGGCAGTAACTTAATTATAATACAACCAGCAAATCCTGTATTTGTTGTGAAACAGAAAAGGAGTTTTAAAAGCAATATTTAAGTGTCTTTTATATCCTATTGAAATATCTAAGCTTTTTATTTTGAGATATTACTACAATTTATATGATGGTGGTTCTGTGTTCTTAGTAGGCTAGTGTTTTAGCTGAATTAATACTTAAAATATGCCTGAATAACTTCTAAGACCTCTATTTCTAAACAACCTCGGAGCTTTAGTTTCCAAGTAAAAGATGTCACTTTCTGAATATTCTGCCTCTTAAAAAAGCCTCATATTTGGACAGATAAACATGAAGATACTCAAAGGGACAACTGAAAAAGGCCTTGATGCCTTTTTATTTTCCTTCAAATATGATTCTGATGTTGAGTATTACTGTGTTGGGGGACAAAAAAAATAAAAAACAAAAACATAAAGAACCAGTTACAGAAGATTCTGAATTTATTTGACCTTTGGTTTAATAAACTTGTTGATAATCAACCTGAAGCATACTTTTCAGCAAAATTACTTCTAGAAATATGCAGTAGTCAAAGAAAAGTACATAACCCCTTAGTGTGTTCTGTTTGACACTCTTTGCCAAGTATAGCAGAATATTATTTGTGTACAGATTTCAAATTCTTTAATTCAAATTGTATAAAGCAAGTGATTAGTTCTGGATGGTTGTGAACCAATTCCTCCTGTGTTTTATATATTTGCTAAGTATACAATACAATCTGAAATCTGGTCAGTGAAAAGAACTAGAAATGGAACACAAACTGCACTGTCAATGTTTCTTTAAAGCTCATAGGTATATATTAAATTTTGTTCTCCAATACAGCATAGTAAAATTATAGCATAGCAAACTGTCTTACTAGAGCCCTTGCCAAACTTAAAATCTGCATGAAGACCATTACAGTATTTGTAAAATGTTCAATTTCTATTTTTCACCTCCCTGGTGTCATTTTTCAAATAGCTTGCCTCACTTGTGTTTTACTATCTTAATGGGAAAACACATTCAAATGCATACACATGGTAGTTTACTCAAGTATAATAAACCACAGCTTTATGAGGGCTATTTAAAAAAAAAATCAAAACATTTCATCTGTGGAAAGCAAAACTTCAGAAATCTGACCATGTTTCTACAGTTACCTAAAAAAAGCTGTATTTGAAATATGAAGCAATCATAAGCTGGCATTCTTGGACTTATCCTCACCAAATGTAACAGGAAATTACTTGGTAACAATTTGGAAAAAAATAGATCCACGGAGTAGGAGATCATCAAGATTTTGGGTTGAGAGCAACTATAAAGTTGTTTCATATAGTGTTCAGGGAGTGTATAGCACTGACAAACTAGAATTTCTCAGCTTGATTTCAGCGTATAAAACTGACATAATTCCTAACAACAACATATGCTGTGCCATATTAAGGGAAAAAGGACAGCTGTCAAAGAGTAAGATATTTTGGTGTATTATATAAATTATGTTACTTACCAACAAACTCAGTTGTTCAAGGATACTTTATCCAAATGCACATTCTCATAAAGATACTACTACCAATACTATTATGGAATTTTTTTTTTGCCCTGGTATTGAAAAGGAACCATTCTCTTTCTGGTTTGTACTGACTTGGTATGATTTCCCATGCTGCACACACTCCAACAGTTTTCCCTAATTTTCAAAATCAAGGTTGTGAAGACTTAGGAAGGAGAAAGCAGGATGGGAAAACATGGTGCATCAGTGTAAAATCCAATGCGCAGTAAATACCAGTGGTAATTTTGCTTCCTTTTCATAGTGCTGTCAATATACACGATCTTTGCTATATATAGGACTGCAGCACTGAGTTTCTGGAGACTGTTTCTGGGATCCAGGGCAATAGAAACTGTGTCCACATCCACCCCAAGCAATCACCCAGTGTTCACAGTGACCACTTATCCCTGTGTTGGAGACCATAGAATGATTTGGATTGGAAGGGAACTTTAAGATCTCCTAATTCCAACCCCACCACCCTCAGCAGGGAACCTCTCCACTAGATCAGTGCAAGCTGGCCTTGAACATCTCCAGGGATGGGGCATCAGATACATTTGCGCAACCTGTTCCCAATGCCTCACCACAGTGAGTAAAGAATTTCCTCCATGCATCTAAGCTAATCTACTCTCCTTCATTTTAAAACTATTCCCCCTTGCCCTATCACTACATGCTCTCATAAAAAGTCCCTTTCAAGCTCTCATAGTCATCTTTTAGCTACTGGAAGGATGCAATAAAGTCTGACTGGGGCATTGTCTTTACAGGATAAACAACCTCTGAGCCTTTCCCCATAGGAGAGATTTTTCATTCCTCTAGTCGTCTTAGTGGTCTGTCTCTGGACTCATTCCTGTCCTTCCTATTCTGAGGACCTCATAGCTGGACCCCATGAGATGTTAAAGAGCAGAGCAGAGCAGATGAGAGCAGAGCAGCAGAATCACCTCCATCACCCCACTGCCCACATCTTTTGATGCAACCCAGGGCACCTTTGGTTTTCTGGAATCCAAACACACGTTGCTGGGTCATGTCAAGCTTTTCATCCAGTCCCATGGCCCTCTTGGCAGGGCTGCTCTCCATCCCTTCATTCCCTAGCCTGTGTTGATACAGGGGTTGCTGTGACCCAGGTGCATTACCTTGTAATTGGCCTTGTTGGGTCTTCTGATGGGTCCACTTTTGCAGCTTGTCCAGGGCCCTTGGGATGGCATGCCATCCTTCAGGCATGTCAACAGCACCTCTCAGCTTGGGGTCATCTGCAAATCTGCTGAGGGTGTACTCAATCTGTTTGACTATGTCACTGTTGAAGACATTAAATAACAGCGGTGCCAATATGGACCCCTGAGGGAACCACTTGTTGATGTCTATTGGAACTCTGAGGCATTGACCACTCCCCTCTGGATGTGATCATCCAACCAGTTCCTTATCCACCGAACAGTATACCTCTCAAATCCATCTCTCTCCAATTTAGCAAGAGGATGTTGTAAGGGACCATGTCAAAGGCTTTACAGGGTCCACATAAATGACATCTGTAGCTCTTCCCTTATCCACTCATGTAGTCACTCCCTTGAAAAAGGCTATTGGTCTAGGGGGACTTTTTTCCATTCACCAGGTACTTCACGTGACTGGCACAACTGGCCAGCTCTCTCTGAGATGCATCCCATCAAATCCTATAGATTTATGTATGTTCAGGTTCTCCAGCTTGTCACAAACTTGCATTTCACTTAGAGTGGGAAGAACCCAGTCCTTGTTCTGCAGTCCATGACAGACATGGAAATATTTTTCAACAGAGCTACCATAGCATGCATGCATTATAGAATGAGTTCTGAAATGGAAGGCAAGGTCTTCCTTAGCAGACCACTATCCATTTAGTAATTTTAACTAAATTACTGTTATTCCAGATCTTTCAGCTATAAAGGCAAGTAGCAGTACAGAAATTAATTTGGTTTTATTAAGTTTAGTAAGTCATATATAAGCAGAACTCTTCATACCAATTACATAAAAGACATTACAACAAATACATAGCAGGCTAAGAGAGGGTAGGTTTGCCCTTTTGGAAGAAGAAAATGGCCTGTCTCAACCTAGGGTAATTAAAAGGAAAGGAGACAGACTGCTGTTAATGACTGGAGAGGTCTCAGACATGTGGGTTAGGGCAATACCAAGCACAAATACAGGCTGGGTGAAGAATGAATTGAGTAGCCCTGTGAAGCACTTGGGGATACTGGGGGCTGAGAGGCTGGACATGCCCCAGCCTCCCAGCCCAGAGAGCCACACATGTCCTGGGCTGCATCCAGAGCAGTGTGGGCAGCAGGGCCAGGGAGGGGATTCTGCCCCTCTGCTCTGCTCTGCTGAGAGCCCACCTGCAGTGCTGCATCAGCTCTGGGCTCCCAGCACAGGAAGGACAGGGACCTTCTGGAGGGAGTCCAGAAGAGGCCACAAAAATGACTGGAGGGATGGAGCACCTCTCCTGGAGGACAGGCTGAGAGAGTGGGATTGTTCAGCCTGGGGAAGAAAAGGCTTTGTGAACACTTTACTGCAGCCCTTCAGTATCTAAAAAGAAAGCTGGAGAGAGACTTTTTACAAGAGCTTGTTGTGATAGGAGAAGAGGTAATGTATGGAATTGTCTCAAATGTATGAGATAGTCATGACCTTGTCTCTGTTGTGTCTTTATAATCCCCTTTGTTCAAAATACTACCCTAAACTGCCACTGTATATTTGATATTGTGTTACCGGACACAAAATCTTTGGGTTTTTATTATACTCTTTTCTTTAATTTTTATTTCTAGTTTTTAATCTAGCATCTTACACAGTAGTTTACCTAACAGTATTTGACACAATGGAAACAGCAATTCCAGAACCAAAGTGTTTTAATGTGAGCTAGAAGAAACCACACACACTGAAACAGTAAAGGTAAAAGATAACTTGGGGAAACAGGTCCACTTAAACTGATTAAGTGTCAAGTGATCAAGAGAAAAAGTTGTCTCTGAAAACATACACTGATGTGCCTGTCATTTACAAAAATCAAATACATTTACCAGTGTGTCTGAAATCCAAAATTCAGGCACTCATATGAAGGAGGTTCACACACTGAGGAGTGTACATTTTCTTAGTATAAAAACATTTTTCCTCTGAGCCTCTGAACAGACTTTACAGACTGCATACTTCTAACTATGTAGAAACAAGGGACAACACTATTTCCAAAGTTGAAGACAATGATATAACAACAGAAAGGTTGAAATTCCTTAATGAAATACCCTATGGGAATGGAAAGAATTTTAAATGAGAAAAATCTGTCCCAGTTGAACATGACTTCTGACTGCCAAATCTTCCACAAGACTACAGAGTAGCACAGGAACTAAAACCTTAGCCAAAGGACCTTGATGAACCTTTCAGTTTTGTGAGTTTTTATTATGTACCTATTGTCTCTAGACTTTAAAAAAAAAATCCAAAGTACACATTTATTTTACACTGCCATGGGTGTATGATTCCAAGTAACTGTTTAACAATAGAGCAACTCTATTTCTACAGATGAGGTGATTTTAGAAACAGGATACTAAAACACAACTGTATTACCAGTCCCACAAAACATTGCTCCAGACTACCTCACAGAAAATACTTTTATACAGCTGCACCAGACACTTGGGACGCAAGTGATTTAAGATTTGTATGGGAGAAGACTCTCTTCAACACACAATGAGGGAGCATAGGATACATCTGAATCTCAAGGACAGCAGAAGAGCTTTTGCCATACAATATTTGAAAGATACAAGAAGGTCAGTAACAATGACCTCTAACAAAAGAAGGCACAGTGAAATAGCATCACTGAAATAGCAGATATAATTTTGCAGGCTTAATACCATTAACATTTTTATTCTCTTTCCCCATTCTACAGAAGTCATATAACTTGAACTCAAGCATGGCAGGAGAAAAAAACCCCATGAAGTTGGGAGAAATGCTTTTTAAAAATAACACTATGACATTGTAAAAGAAGTCCTAAGTATTACATCTTGTTTTGAGACTGACACTTTGGTGATTCAGGCTGAGGAATCTGCATGGTTTTGTTGGGTTTAAAGTGTGTAAGGAAAAAGTGGTTTTAGTGTCATTCCCCACACATGCACACGCACAAAATATTCTTTTGTTCCTCCTCCTCCCTTCCATACACTAAATCCAGTTGTTATCACCTATAAGCAAGAAGAAAGTACTCTGCCCTCTAAATGGCCTAAATCCTTCAATATGATATACTCATGCAGTGTTAGTTTTTAGATATATATAGTTGTGCAGAGCCAAGTTAATATTTAAGAAACTTGGCATAAGTATTAGAGTTTGACTTAGACATCAAAATACAGGACTGCAGCCATAGTAAAGACTCTTCCTGATAACTCAGTAAGCAGAAACACTTAAAGAGAAGTTACATGTATAGAGGTCACAAAGGATGATAAAATTATGAATTATAATTATATAATTATATATAATTCTGATGGCAGAAAGGCCTTTTGGATGAGGCTGAGAATGATTAAAATCTTCTTTTACAGCCAAAGCAGCCACACTGCATCTGTGTGTCTCTAAGAGTTCAATGTTTTAATATATTCTTGATTCTTTTAATGGTCAAAACAATTTCAATTTATCCATTACACATAAATAGATATATCAAATTTATTGAAATAAAACTGCTGCATGCAACAATAATTATTTTTATCCAACTAGAATGCAATATATTTCACTGCATTGTGCTACCACAAAAAAAATCATACTGTGGTATAAAGGAAATTAAAGGAAATTTTAATCTTCAGGCAGGAAAATACATATTGAAAATAAATACCTCTCCTCTCTCTGAAAGAATGCAAGTTCACCACTACATCCTTCTACAAAAAAACACTGTACATATTTAGTGCTTGCCTGAATAAGTTTCAAGTAAAAGCTTCTATAAACCATTAAGAAAAGTGCATGTCAGATTGAAGGAATGTACAGTGATAAAATAGTTCAAAGTAGCGAAAAAATAGAGAATAATACAGAATAAACAGATATGGTACAGAAGGAATTCTAGTCAAAATTAAAGAATACTGTCATGACCATGCATGATGAAAGTAGATGAGAAGAGAGAGAGTCAAAGGTGACAAAAAAGTTCTTTGGTTTTTAGTTGGTCAAGACTGGTCTTTGCAGATTACTTATTTTGTATACAAACGTAAGAACAACACACTTTAGGAATCGCTCTGAAGCTACAAATCAGGTATTTAAAATCATTTTTAATCATGGATTAAGGCTTGGGTCCACAAATCAGAGAGAAAAAGAAACAATTCTCACAAAAAAACAGAATGGGAAAATTACTATTGCTGTATGTGCTGAAAAATTAGTGATTGTTGGGTCAATGTTGTAAGTCAAATAATCAGAAATGCCTTCATGGTAGTTTGAGTTGACAAGGGTTCCCTGTACTAGATCTAATATTTTCTATCATTTACCCAAGGGTTCCCTGCACTAGGTCTAATATTCTCTATTGTTAATTACCACATTGCTGGAATTTACCATCCTAGCCGTGTACGAAAATAAATGTTAAAATAAAACATGCACGCTCCTATTTATTTTAGTATTCGTTCCACTTATATAAGACCTTGAGTTTATACGTACTATGTAAAACCTAAACATAAAAAGCTTCTTGAGCATAAAAGCACTTTTCATACAAAGCAGTATTTTCCTGTTTGTGATAGTTGATGCTGATCGTGATCAGTGTTCCAAGTCTAGTTCAACAGCATTTATAACTTAAATCCACTTCTCTCTGGATATAAAATAATCAGAAAATGCAACAGAGCAAAAGAGTACATGAAACATTCAGTACAAAGGATCTAAGCACAACGTGGTGCCAAATTGCCAATTAGAATACCCATCACTATTGAGAAACTAACACTTTGATTCAATAAACCATTCTAAATTGCTTGAATATAACTGTTGCCTATTAATGAAGTGGCCAGTCATTACTCAAAAGAAGATACATGCATATAAATTTTTAAAAAATTAATTCAAATTATTGATTACATGTATTAGCTTGAGGTATCACTACCACATGTGTCAATGGTGGTAAGCTTTGGCAATGCACATAAAACAACTCTGGGCTGTCTCCATGGTGTTCACAGAATCTCAGACTCTATGGATCATCCAGTTCCAACACCCCTGCCGTCACCAGGGACACCTTCCACTGGACCAGATGCTCAAAGCTCCATCCAACCTAGCCTTGAACACTTTCATGTATGAGGCATTCACAGCTTTGCTGAGGAACACCTAGCAGCGCCTCACCACCCACACAGTCAAGAATTTCTTTGTAATCTAAATCATAGAGCCATAAAATGGATGGGATCTAAAAGGATCACTGAGACCAGCTCCAGGCTCTGCACAGGACTCCCCAATAATTACACCATGTGCCCAAGAGCGTTGTCCAAATACTTCCTGAACTCTGGCAGACTTGGTACTGTGATCACTTCCCTGGAGATCCTGTGCCAGTGTCCAACCATCCTCTGGTTGAAGAAACTTTTTCTAATACCCAATCTAAACCTTCTCTTTAATGCCATTTCTCCCTTGGGTCCTATCACTAGTCATCAGAGAGAAGAAATCAGTGCCAGTCCTCCTGTTTCCCCATTGGAGGAAGCTGTAGACCACAATGAGTGGCCCCCAGTCTCCTCCAGACCAATTGACCTCAGCCACTCCTCATATGGCTTTTCCTCTATATCCTTCACCATCTTTGTAGAACTCCTTTAGACTCTCTCTAACAGTTTAATATCTTTCTTATCCTGTAGCACCCAAAAGTGCCCCCAGCACTCGAGGTGAGGCCTCCTCAGTGCAGACCAGAGCAGAGCAGAACAATCCTCTCCCTAAGTTCACATTGAGAACACTTCCACAAATGAGGACCATACTACCTCCCCTCAGCAACTTATTCTAATGCTTATTCCACACTTGCAGTGAAAAAATATCGCCTAATACCTAATCTGACCCTCCTTTGCCACAACTTGAGACCATTTCCTCTTGTCCTTTTACTTGACATTTGGCAGAAGAGATTGGCCCCCACCCCAGTACAACCTCCTTTCATGTAGCTGTAGAGAGCCATGAGGTCTCACCTGAGCCTCTCTTCTCCAAACTAAACAGCTCCAGATCCCTTAGCCTAATGGTGCTCCAGCCCTCTGATTTACTTTGTGGCCCTCCTCTGGACCTAATTCAAATACGATAGGGACCCCAGAGCTGCATGCAGGACTACATGAGAGGGTCTCATGAGAGTAGAGGGGGAGAATTACCTCCTTGCCCCAGCAGCCACATTCCTTTGGATGCAGCCCACAAAAAAAATTAGCTTTCTGGGCTGTCAATGCACATTGACAGGTCACATCCAGCATCTCATCTGCTGATCCCCCAAGATCCCTTTTGTAGGGCTGCTCTCAATCCATTCTCCATTCAGCCTGTATCCATATCTGGGACAGCCCTAACCCATGTGTAAGATCTTATACATCGCTTCTTTGACCCCCATGAGTGAGGGTGGTGGCCCAGCTCTCAAGCCTGTCCAGGTCCCTCTGGATGCCATCCCTTCCCTCCAGCATGTCAACTGCCCCACACAGCCTGGTGCTGTCAGTGACCCTCCTGAGGTGTGCTCAATCCCACTGCCCACGTTGGCAACAGAGAAGTTAACAGAGAAGTTAAAATATTCTGGTCCCAGTATTGACCCCTGAAGAATGCCACTTGTCCCTGATTTCCATGTGTTCATAGAGCAGTTGACTGGTCATCTTTTTGAGTGCAGCCATCCAGACAATTTCTTATCCACTGGGTAGGCCATCCATCAGAGCTATGTGTCCCCAGTTTAGAGATGAGGATGTCGTGTGCGACAGTAGCAAATGCTTTGGAGAAGTCCAGGTAGATGATATCACTCACTCTTCCCTTATCTATCAGAACCATAACTCAGTCACAGAAGGCCACCAAATTGGTCTGGCACAATTTCCCCTTGGTGAAGTTATGTTGGATGTCAACAATGAACTCCTTATTTTCCCTGTGCCCCAGTATAGTTCCCAGGAGCATTCAATCAATGACCTTGCCGAGCACAGAGGTGAGACTGACTAGCCTGTACTTCTCCAGATAATTTCTTTTTCCTTTTCTAAAAATGGGGCTTATGTTTCCCCTTTTCAGTCACAGGAAACTTTATTGAGCTGTCATAAATACGTTTCAAAAATACGATGAATAGTGGCCTAACCATTTTCTCCACCAGTTCCCTCAGGACAGCTGGATACATCCCAGCAGGTGCCATGGACTCATGCACCTTCAGGCTTCTTAAATGGTCTCAAACCTGATCTTCTCCTACAGCCAGTGATTCTATATTCTATAGTGATAGCCACTGATATTTATAGCAAGCAATATACAATTCTATATTGCCTTCTGCAATTCAGGCAGTGTTGGCTGGAGGACTTGACAGTGAAGACTGAGAAAAAAAGTAATTGAGTACTTTGGCCTTCTCCATATCGCAGGTAACCAAGTCTCCTGCTTCCTTCTGGAGAGGACCCTCATTTTCCCTAGTTTTCCTTTTATCCTTGACATACTGAGAGAAGTTTCCCTTGCTGCCTTTGACAGCAAGTTTAATTTTATTAGAGCTTTAGCTTTCCTAATCTGATCCCTGCCTGCTCACACAATCTCTCTGAATTCCTCCCAGGCTACTTTTCCCTGCTTCCACCCTCTGCAAGCTTACATTTTTGTGTCTGAATTTGTCCAGAAACTCCTTGTTCATCTCTGAAGGTCTCCTGGCATTTCTGCCTGACTTCTTTGTTAGGATGCATTGCTTCTGACCTAGAGGAGATGACACTCAAATATAAACCAGATTTCTTGGGTCCCTCTTCCCTGTGCAAGTCTTTATCCCACAGTACTGTACCGCTGTGTTGTCCCTTCAACAGCTCTCCTAGTAGCTGAAGTCTCCATGAAGACCAGTGCTTGGGAACATAAGGCTGCTCCTATCTGTCTATAGAGGGCCTCACCCACCTGGTCTTCCTGTTCAGACCCTCACCATAATGTCACCTGCCCTCCCTTTAATCTGTAAACTCACAGTTGGCTCTCCATCGATGATCAGGTGGAGCTCTGTGCATTCCAACTTGTCACTGACACAGAAGGCAACACCATCTGCTTGTCTCCTCTGTCTGTCTTTGTGAAACAGCCTCATCATTCCATTCCAGCACTCAGTCATAGGAGTCATCCCACAACATCTCTGCAACACTGGTAAGACCACAGCCCTGCAAGCATGCACAGGGCTCCATTTTATTTACTCTTCATGCTACCTGTGTTAGCACAGAGGTACTTAAAATGGGTTCCTGATGAAGGATGAAGCCAATTTACTGGCTTGAGCAGCTGGAATAGCTTTTGCTGAACCTCTGGTCTCTCTCCAAGCTCTGTGCATGTCTTGCTGGCCCTGGGATCAAACTGGTAGGAGTGGAATGTTTTGAGGTTTCTTTCCTCCAGCAACTTTTGCCTAAAGCCCTCCACCAGCCTGGCAAGCCTATGACTGAAGATGCTCTTCTCCCGCTCTGACAGATCAACCCCATCAACCCACATGAGAGCAGGTGTCATGGACTGCTTCAATACAGACTTGAAATACTATATATAGTGCATATTAATAGTTTAAATTAGGAGTATTTAGAATTTGGCACAAGTGCATGTTTGGCTGTTTAATGAATGACTAGTGATTTAAGAATGACACTTGATTATGCAGTATTAGAAGAGATGTTTTTATTCACAGAGTTGATAATATTGTTATTGCTAGCCCCCATTAGATTGAGGAGAAGCCATACAGCAAGGAAAGGACAAATCAGAAGTTCAAAGATTTACAAGACTAGAAATCAGTAAGAATTACAGCATTAAAAAACTCAAAAATTGTTGCAACTTTGGAGCATATTCCCACTTAGAATACTCCCACTGCCACAATTTCACTTGCTGATAACAATGCGGCAGCAATAAAAGAGAACTGAAAAAAATAACGGTAGGAGGAACTAGAATATAGTGTATGAAAGAGTAAATCTACACAAGACTTCCTTGTCATTTAATGTGTTTATAATTGCACATGTAATTCTTTACAATTTGCCAGACCACTGCTTTTCCACAGGCTGTGACAATATAAATGTTTTGACCAGAATTTCAGCTAGTTCTCAGTGTTATCTCAGTCTTCATATTCCAGCAACCATATTTTCCAGAGTCAACTTTATATAGCAAAGACTGTATAGCATGTGTCTTACACTTAGTTCATACAGTAATGACTGTAAAAACATGTATCTTTAGAAAAGTAGAAATGCCAGTCAAGGAAATAACTGGGAACGCATATTCACAAATAACTGGGAATGGAACATAGGCAGTAATTTAATTCTGAATTTACCATATGTAAACAAGTGTGGTTTCTTATTTTCTATATCAAATTTCTCATTCATTAAAATATTTGTATTTGAGCTGAAAACAAAAGACTTTGATTTTATATGAGTTTATAGAAAAAATTTATCTCTTGTTTAGCAAATCTGATTTCAAAATCAACTTCAGTACCAATTAGCCCTGCACATGTGGTTAGTCCAGCATGGCAATTACAAAATATTCAAGTATATCATTTTAACTGCTGATTTTTACTTTACTTCCACCAACCAGGTCTGTCAGAATTTTAATAGGTATTAAAGTTACATTTCATCATACACTATGAAAGTGAAACAGAACAGTTACAATTGCAGACATGAAATTCAATTTATTTCTTTACTTGAGATGATTCTGTAATATCCTCTGCTCCTACCTATTCACACCTGTTCTTTGAAAGTAACTAGAAAATTTCCAGGCACTTCCCTTGAAGTGTCACTTCTTTGCTGTAGATTCCCTGACAGCAAGCAAGCAAGGGAAAAAAAATCACCAAAAAACCCACTGTAAGTAGTGCTAATCACTTTGGAAAGTACACTTAACACATTGAATATACTTAAAAATTAGATGGGAAGTTTATAAAAGCCATTAATTTAATACAGAAATGGGTAGCTCTTCAGAGAAAATACCACACCTAATTTAAAAAAGGTTGAGACACTCATGCACATTATTTCATTATTCCACTGCAGTGTTTTTCAGAAAGTTTTAAGCATGGAACAGACAGTGCTCAGTTTAGGTTTTACTTCACTATTTGCATAATTAAAATTAAATAGCCATAAACTCAAATTCAAATCTTATCCAGATCCTACTAAAATAATGGTCATGCTGCAAGCGATCTCAAAGCATAAAGAATCATGCCCTCCATTAGAAAGATTGGAGTAAATTATCAGAAACTAGAGAATAGTGAATACTAAAATTAAATAGATATGAAGTTGCCACTAAAAGAATGAATTTACAACCAGTGTCCTAATTAAAACCACATTTTTAATGTACTCATACATAACCAATCTAATAAGAGATAGTTGTAAAGTTGAGCTAAATAGTCCAGATTCATGTTTAAAATGTGAAGAAGACATGAAATTGTAGTACATAGATATTCATGTGCGGCAAGAGACAGAATTTATGCAACAGATCAAAATCCAAAACAGGTCAAAATCCAGGGAATAAACTAGCCTAATATGTTTTTCTGGATTGTTAAGAATGAGAAAAAAAAATACTCACTGGCAAGTGTATTATTCTGCCAGTCATTGTAGGTTATGAAAATAATAACATCCCCAAGAGAAGGGAAAAACATAGAAGAAGGTAAGTATTCTACTTGGACTACTAAGAAAACTTAAAAATGAGATATTTTTAAACAAGTGTATGTACTTTATTTAAAAAAAAAAGGCAAAATACAACATTTGAAACTGCTAGAAAGGCCTTTGTCAGATATCTGGCCAAGCAGTAACTGAGTGTTCTAGCAGATATCCCAAACTATTACCACCAAACATTTCCTGGAAAAACTATAATTTGAATAGTTTTATGACCCTTTGTGCAACTCAGAAGGTGAATGCCTGGAGAAAAAAAAAAAAGGGAGGGGGGAATAGGGCATAAAAAGGTATTTTTCACTGTTTTTTTTTCTTTCTCTGGTAAGTCTAGTGTACAAATGGAAAAATTTATTTATTAACTACAGAAAGCATTAACATACCATTACTATCAACAGCACATGTAGTTTGGCATTTTATAGGTTTATCCTGATACATTATTAATTGCCAAAAGTTTCACTGCGACATTTAGAGGAAGACTTTAACTGGGACAGTTATGAGTTGCATTGCTCAGTGTGCTGGTAGATATTCTCAAATTTTCCAATTCAGAAAATCACCAGGTGTCTAACTAGCTCCCCTCAGTGAGCACATCTTAAGATAAATTTGTGGGATAACACCCAAAATTTCTATCTCTCCTATTTCAGTTGAGATAGGAGAACATTATTTTTCTTGAGACTTTTTATTGGGTACCATTTATTTTAATCAATCTAACAACAACAACAACAACAACAACAACAACAAAAAAGAAAAGAGCTTTCAGACTTCAAGTCAGAGCATGAAAATCTGAGCTTAACTCCATGACATTGGTCACTCTTCTGGATTTGGTATTAAATAAAACACAGTTTGAACACATTTTGTCCATCTGGAATGGATTAGGCAAACTCTGGGTATACCTTATACCTTTTCCATCCTTCCACCCTCACAGACTAAAATTTTATGAACTAAATCAGAATACGCATCTTGTAACTAACCAGCTGTACACTAAGAGTCAACTAATGGCATCAGAAATTAAAAACAACAGCCTTTTTATTAATTAGAAAACATTCCACTCACACATTGTGCTTGTTAATTAGCTGCAAATAACCTGCTGGTTGACATTTGCCATGCAATAAGCAGTTTTTCAGATCCACATTCTAGCTACTTTATTGTTCCACATGAGTTCCCTCAAATCCCACAGAGTCTATTTGATTCCCTTCAGCTACAAAATCTAGGAATAAAGTTTAAAGACAAATTTACGTCCATCTACCCCTCAAAAAAATCCAACCAATTAACCAACCAACCAAAAAAGCACTCACAAAAAAATTCTCAGCCATGAGTGGACAGCTGAACAGTACTTCCAACCTTATCCTCCTAACATGAGATGGGGCAATAAAAAAACCCACCCAACATGTTTATAACTGTCACAGAAAGGGGAATTACATAATATGCCGAGGGATTTCATTAATTTCCAACTACTTCCTATTTTCTTCTATTGCCTGTTTTATCTACTGATTTCTGTCATGTCACAGCCTACAGACTCTCACCTCACAAAAAGACAGAAAATGGGTAACAGAGAATTCTTCACTGAGATCTTTGAGTAGGTTTCCCTCTCACACAGAATACACAGTGCTTGCAATCATGGAACATGGCTCTAGACCCAGATTTACCTAAAGTAAATCATCTACACACAGATCACAGTTGTTATGCCGCATGTCTCAGTCACAATTTCTCTTTCATCAATTCCAAAGAATATGCCTTAGCAGAGATAGCAAAGACCCCCAACATGTTTTTGACAAAGAAGTAAGAATATAAAAGCTATGACAGTGGTGCCGTATCTAGCAAGGCGACTGATTCAAGTGGTCAATAGCAGGTCTCTAAAAAGTAGTGTAAGGAATGCATCCTGTATAGAAACCCTGGAAATAAATATTACTATGTGAAGCACACAACATAAAATGCCTCACTTTCCTCAGTCTGCTGAGCAAAGTCCTAAAAGACTTCAATTCTGTTTGGGTTTTTTCCCCAGATACATCATTTTGTATATGCAGATACATTTTTTCCTCTTAGACCCCTTCAATTCCCTGTAAACAAAGATACATGGGAATTTAGTGCTACTATTTGAAAGCTGGCTCCTTACATTTTATATATCTGCAGAGACAGACACTAGGGGCAATATATGCCACTGTTTTCAAACCTCTCCCTCAATCTTACATGTGGTCACAAGAAAACCAAGTCAATGGACACTGTTATGATTTTTGCGCAAAAATCAAATCAGGAAACATAGTCTCCTGTCAGGGGCTTAAATTCACTTCAATGAACTCCAGTAGAAAAAATTAAAAGGCTACACAAAAAACAAGGGTGAAAACTGCTTAATGGACTTCAAAGTCAAGCAAGTAAGAAACAAGACACAGAATTACTGCTTAAAATTGGAGCTCTTCTTACAAACAGAGGAACTAGCCACAGCATGAGGATCTAAGACAAGGCTACATGAGAACAGAAATGCTTTGGATCTACAGATTTACTGGACAAAGCTAGGAAATTGTGCCCATGGAGCTTGATAAGAGTACCTTGAATAAAAGAGGAATCTTGCAGCAACTTAAGAAGCCTAGAAGAAAGTGGAAAACACCTCAGAAAAGAAGCATAACAATCTTGGACCTGCAGGAGTAAAGGAATGTGCAGAGTCCTGGCTGGTTGGCCTCACCTTGCTACCAAATGCCTTAACCAGTACAGAACATGTTGGGGGAATGCTACTTACAGAATAAAAATATACTACTAACCTATAGGTTTGCAACTGACATGCAAAAGGAAAAGAGTATCCATTAAACAATTTTTCTTTTAGGACTGTTATCTGGACAATGCAACTACAAAACCATCCCCGGCTGCCTAAAAACTCTAATGTTATTAAAAAAATTAAAGAATTAAAGGCATAATTGTGGTCAGCTCTACACAGGTATGCAAAATGAAACAAGAAACATTTTGTTCCTCTTGAGTATCTACAGCAATGTCAGAAACATTTCTGTTCTTAGATTATGAACCACAAGAATTACAGGGGGTTGGGATTGCTGCCATTTAAATATACTTTCTGTGTCCTAAGAAAAACTGGCAGCACTGGCCCGCACATTGGTTACATCTCACAGACAAATGAAAGTGCTCCTTACCCCTAAGGGCACATGAATGAGCAAACAACTGATTGAAGCATCGTGAAATTAATCTTATGCATATACAATAAACATAAACAAGCTCTGTAAAATTCTCTCCTTGAAACACTAAAAAAATCCACCATGCAATAATGCTAATGCCTCCCATATGGGCTTCAGTAATGTTGCTAGAGAAATGCTGCATACTCATACTGGTGTTAATGCCAATAGCAGCCATACCACACTGCTTAACAATACACCTACTTAACTAGTTACAAGTACCCAGCAAAAATACAACTGTCTATTAACAGAGAGCTCATTCACTGTCTCACAATAATAACATACACAAACCCACTTAGGACCCAGACAAATAGAAAAAATATACCATCTGGGATACTGAGCATTTTTGCTCTCATCAGTACAACCTGCAAATCGAGGTGTAATTGACTTAATCTCTTATCAAAATTGATATTACATCAATTATTAGCTTATACAAAAATAAAAACATCTACAGCTCTCATTCTTTATTCGGTCAAATAAGGATCCTTCCAACAGAGCATATCAGTTCAGTGGGGCTGTGGAATTAATTGTTGCCAAAGCAGTAAACCACTTGTGAACTTAGCTCAGGTGGATTTGAATCCAAGTAACAGATTAATGTACTTCAAGGTATTTTAAATCAAGAATTTCAGAAGGTGTATCTACATAAAACCACACAGGTTTACAGTCTTAAAATTAAGTCTAGTAAGTTTTCTGCAAGAAATGTTTCCATAAAAGCGCCCTAGATGCAAAGAGATCTTAATGTTTTTGTCAAGCATAGTGAATTTGTTTTGTTTTTAAAATGTAAAACAAACTCATGGTGTGTGAACTACCAATAGTAGATGACATTTCATTCAGCAATTTTTGAGAAGCACTGTTTCCTTAAGTGATTGAGGTTTCAAATGTTTCTCTGTTTAAAACAATTGCATCTCACAGACTAGATTCTGTCCCTTTAGAGATACACATCCCAACTTCCCCCCAAAACCTTCCTTTCTATGGCCTGTCCGGTATATGTTTTCACTTATCTACTAGCACACCAGGAGGCAAAGTAATCTTCCACCTCAGCAGCACAACACTCCATTGCTGCAATGTTTAGAGAGTCAGCCACACATCGTTTGGATAAACAACTATTTAGTACCTGGACAAATCAAATTAACCCTCTTGAGCTATAGAGAAATGTAGCACTAGAGAACACTTCCAGGGTAAAGGAAAAACAAAATTTAAAAAAAAATTTCACCTTCTCAATCCTGTTACTGAGTGTAACCTAGAATCCAACCTTCTGGCCATGCAGGTACACAGGAAAAGGAATGGTTCTGTTCATAACGTATAGTTAACGAAGGCATTCTTAAGGAATGCCACAATTCCTACTTCATGATCTTTAAGATCAAGAGAAGGAAGCAACTAATCAAAATGGAAGCTTAGTTCAAAAATATAAATAAAAATAAAATAATAGCTGTACACTATAGCTTTTAAGTTTTGTGGGTTTGTAATCTATGGAGACCCTATTTCTTAAAGAATTTCTGAAGAAACAAAAGGAGGAAGCAGCTTACCAAGGAAGGCTCAAAAAACAAATCACCAAATAAGAACTAACTTCAAAAAGGCAAACTGAAACCTCTGCACTGGGGTGGGATGCACAAGCCTCAAAATTTACACTGGCTTTTAAAATTAATTATCTGACATTGTGCTAAAAAGCATCATTATCACATAATGATGCAAGAATACAGAAACCAAATGCAAGAGCTCTATCTTTATCAAAGGACTTGAGATTAGACATCCATTCAAGTTTTCCTCCTATTTTTATTATTTTGTAGTACAAAATAATTTTAAGGATTCACTAGGTTTATCTAAAATCTTCATGAAAAAAAGGCAACATCATCTTAACACCATTACACCAATAATTAACCTCATAGTTCAAGTCTGTCTGCTCAGTATTTTACTTCCACCTGCCTCCAAAAACCCAATTTGGACAATTTCAGGAGAAAACACTGAATTCTGACACCTAAATATATTCTCTTAGAGGAAAAATATAGGTCATACACAATATAAGGTCTTACTTAGACCAGCCTCTGGCCTGTGTATTTTTAATTAGCAAACAAGAAGTTTTCCTCAATTCCCTACCCACTTAGCAGACTGCAGCATGGCTGCAGAACCACAACCCATAGACCGGGCACACCAAACACAGGCAGGCTCTTGTCCAAAGACTGGTGGCTTAGTAGGCATGGCAATGCCTCTGTGGGACTTACGAGATCAGTTTGACATACCTCCACTCTAGTGAGGCTACCTGGTTTTAGCACACAGCTTATTTAGGATACAAAAGTCTTTCTGCACTGGTCAAGCAGATACTCTTAGAGAATGTGCTGCCTTAATACTATTTTTACCAAATCAGACCGTGACATCTTTAAAAGCAACATGAAGGGATAGCAAAGAAAAGGTGAAGTGCTGTCTTCACTTACATGGTTGAAGAGAATTGCTCATTTTCTTAAATCCTCTGCCCCACATTTCAGATAAAGACTGTTGTAGTTGCAAACTTAAATACTTAGATAGGACTCAGTAATATTTTCAAATGCATCAATACTTACTAAAAAAATCTGGTTTTAATCAACACAAAACTATTCATAATGTTGAATTGAAACTTTCCTACTTTCCATAAAGCAGAAGTACACACAATGAGCAAAAAATTTATTCCAATCTCAAAGTCAATAAAAATGTAATCACTCCGTACAAAACAGAGCAGCATCAGTGGGACAAATTCAGGAAACTGCTTTCAAAATACTAGTGGAGTGGCTAAAAAGTAGCCTAATTTTTGGTAGTATAGGCTCAAATTCCTTTGGCTAGACGTGGTCATTAAAGACCTTTCCAGTACATTATGATTTTAAAGAACCATAGCCATATCCTTCTCTTTCTCATACAATGCCTTAAATCTGGTTCATCACGTGAAAGATAGACAAGAGAATGAAAACAAGTGTATCAACATTTCAGCAATTCATTTACAATTATTAAAGTAGTGGATTTACATGTTAATATGAATATAAATTTGTCCTTACTCATTCCAACTCCAAAAAGAACTATTGATTCTTCACATAACCAGATTCATTTTATTAGTAACAGCTGGGATAGCTAGCAGTTTTCCGTAAAAGCTGGATTTATCCACTCAAATTGATTAGTGCAGCCCTTGTGATTATATTAAGGAATCACAATTATTATATTATTATATAATAATTATTATATAAATAAATTATTGTAAGCATTTTGGTGTGAAAGCATTTATAACAGAACTTTATAAAGGTAGGTATTACTAGCCTGCAGACACAACACTGAGGCACTTCACTGATTTAAAATATAGATATATTCTTGGAGGTGTAAACTTCTTAGAAAAAAACTAGGAAGTCATAAAATTCTTACATCCGTTTTAAAAGACAGCACACACATGCTACATACTTAGATAATTATAGCCCCTATAATGAAGAACTATAAAAAATCCTCCATATTTATTGGTTTATGATGAAAAAAAGAAATTTTGAATAGCTATTACTCACGTTCTCTCAAAACTTGCTCCTTTCACACTTAGAGGTTTGCAAGTTAACACTGGCCTAAGCTTTTGTCTGGAAACACAGATCTATTTGGAACTACACTGGGAACATCCCACTGGAATACTCTACCACATCAGGGAAGCCAGTATAGAATATACAGTAATCAAACACATTAAAGCACAGCAGCGAAAGACAACAACTGTGATTTGCAATGCCAGAACACCACCAACAAAGTGTCAGGCTAGTCAGCTATAGCAGTAAAAATACAGAGTTGCCAATACAACTTACTCATACCTACATTAAAGAGCTGCAACTGACACAACCATACCACCCAATGATTACCCTTTTCCACTTGTCTAAATTACACCAGTGAAAAGTTTCATGTGCAGAAAGCTGTGATCACATATTCTGCTTCAAAAGTCCTAGTGAAGGTATTACTTATAGGCACAAAACTGATCATAAACAAAAGCCTCTATGAAAAATTAAGACCTTAGAATGCAACTATTTTATTTTTCATTGCATTTGATTTATTTGTATCAGAGTTCCATCTTCTTTTTACACTTCTTGAAATCTAAAAGCTTTCTGAATTACTCTAGCATGTAATCACTCTGATTTTTACTATATACTATTTAAGATCATACATAATTATATCTGAAATATGAATACAAAATACATGGAAGTGATTCACTAGGTTCTATTTCCTCTCAAAAATAAAAATATTTGCTCATTATGCAAAACAAAACCAAGAAAAAACCACCTCCCTCAGAAAAAAAAAATTCCACAAATGCTATGCAAAATTATACAAAAGATACATTACTTTAATCACTATTTCAATTTTTCTGCAGTGAATGCAGAAAAAAAAATAGGTTACATACAAAGCAGTACAGAATTTGTTCTGGAAAGCAGAAATCACAATTAAAAGATCCTAATCAAAATAAGAGCATATGAACCTGCTGCTACTTAAACAAAACAAAAAAGAATAAATAGTATCCTTAAATAACAATGAGACTTGTCTTCTATTAAAGTACAGTTGCCTACACCAAACTGCAAAGGGAGAGACACAAATGCCTTTATCAGGATCACAGGATTACAGTGCAGGTTATGTTGAATTTATCAGAGTAACAGTGAAATAGAAGCAAACAAATAGGCACATATGCAGGCTTTGAAACTACCTATTAAAATTGTCAGTTCTCATCTTAATTAAGTATAATAAATCAAACCAGCTAAAAAGCAGAGTCTCATATTGCTGGAATCTGCAAGAACCTGTTTTCAGAGAAATACTATTACACTAGTTGACGGTCTGGCTTGAAATTCTTACAAAAACATTTTACATGGTTAACAATACATTTTTCATTCTCTTTTTTTCTCTGCAATCTTATGAATTCTTTTCAATTATTAAAGTATAAAATGTTCAGTAGGATTAATCTTTTCTACTGTAATGCTTTGTATTGGCAATTATGAAGTGAAAATAACAGTAGAAGCAAGTGATTTGCAGATCTTACTTTTCCAAATTCTTAATCTAAACTTTAATAATCTGATATATTTAAGACAACCCATCTATTAATTTTCCTCCTTTTAAGGTTACCTACCAAATATATTATTTTGCAACTAGCCTCTAGACATATATATGCTAAGAACAAGAAAGCTACAAGAAATAAAATAAACACAATACTTATAATGACCATACCTAGTAATAAGAACCGCATTATCATGGTGGGCAATCCCATTTTCTGGAATGGTGTTTCCATCACTTTGGTGGGAGAGAATGGATTTCTGCCACTTACAGAAGCTATCGAGGGACTTGTCTGCATGGTGGTTTATCTCCAAGTTTGGCTGCAATACAACATGCATACCAGAAATGTTCCAAACAAATTACTAAGGTCAGTTGTTAAGCCTTTTGAAAACTAAAATGGGACTATAATTAGAAGCAGTGGTTTCTAGGAATAAAATCTTCTTGCCAAATTTTATTTCTGTAAAATCTGACCCCAAGTTCAGCTGTGTATTACTGAACCATCATTCTTTCTGCTCCAACTTTAAAAATTATTTTGTCAATATAGAAAAAACAAAAAAAAAAAAATCAAAATACAGATCTAAAAATAAAACTGACATCCCCAAAGGTGTAATAATAGTCACCTGAAGTAAGAATACATATCTTTGAGATGATACGCGAGGAATATTCTTTTGAACTGCTTCATCTTGATTAAAGAAGTGAAAAATTACGTGATAGGTTTTGAACTCAGAGGCAGCCACTTCAATCTATAATTAAATAATTCTACATTATATAATAATGTAACTTGTATTTCACAAGGTATAAAGCTTAGCACAACAGCTCTTACCTGATCTTCAGTGAGGACAATCAAACGTGTCACTATAATATTCACAACGTTTCCTAGACTGGAATCACGATAAAGTTTGGCAACCTGACCTCCAGAAAATAAGAAAAGGCACAAAGTCAGACAAGAAACACTACTTGCTTCCTAAATGGTTAAAAATTAGCCCAATTTCCTCACGTAGTTCCATAATGTAAATTACGTCACCTAAATACAAGTTATTTTTTGACCAAAAAAAATGACCATTCTGTTAAAAAAACCCACTTTTTGAGTCACGCTTTTCAGGTGAAATTGTTTATACCTTGTTTCATATTTCATCCAGCACAATGACCATTTAGAGTGTCGATGTAAGCAGAATAGAACTGTATAATCTGAATGTAAGTCTTTGAATTCAAAGTTAAAGACAACAATTTAAAAGTGATCACAACACACTTCTTGATATTTTACCAAAATGCTAAGATTTCCAGTATTTAAACTATTCATTTCTGCAAGCTAGTACTTATATTAAAGCATCATTCATGGCAATAAATAAACACTTGACAGGTCCATTATCATTTCAGTACATAGGCATTGATACGAACACAGAGAAGGATGAAACTTACAATATTCATTACACTCAAAATGTAGTGTTCAATGTCTTTGCGACCGTGGTATCCCACCATCATTTTGTCTGCTACTACCAGCGTTTCCACAAACCGTTCAAGGCTCACAGATCTCTTCTGTCGACTATGACTACTTCCTGTGCCATTGACTGGATGTGAAGCTGGAAAAGCAGATGCATCATTCATCCACCAAGGTTTGCCGCTTCTTGTGAGGTCTTCTAGGAACCAAAATAATTAAAATACTTGAGAAAGAGTCACTAGTAAAACTCACTCAAATGCAGCTGGTTTATGCTGAGATTGCCATCTCCAAGTTTCTAGCAAATAAGTCTTTCTTGAGGCAAAGAAAAACTAAATTTTCTAAATTTTCTTTATTTTCTAAATTATTTTTAACTAACTTATATATTGAAAAGGCAACTTTGAGCACCAATAATCTCAACTCTCCCTAAATTTGAATTAGAATGATAAAGCAAAAATCCACTCTTAATATATCTGATTTTGCACATTCATGTTACTATTAAAGATTAGTTATAATTAACCACAAGAACATGTCAAATTTTAAGAATAAGAACAAAACAGCTGTAACCTCTGGGAAAAAATACTAGAAACTAAAAATTCAAAATTAATGTAAAAGTTATCAAATTACTAAGGATTAAACATGCTCATAAAACACTAAAAAGCTTTTTCCCTCCTGCAAAAGTCTGTAATTTTTAGGCAATTAGGCTTACATGCTTAAAATGAATAAATTTTCACTTCAGAAATTTTCACTTATCATATTATATTTTATCTACCTTGTGAATTAACTGTAATAGAAAGTTTTAAATGGCCTGACAAGGGATACTTGCCATAGTTATTTCAACACAAATTTCAGTCCAAACATGTTGATTCTGGGGTTTTATTCAGGTAAATATATAGAAAAATATTTCTTGTGTGCAAGAAATAAATTATTAAAAATCCAAAGAGCTGTAATTATTGGCAAAACAAACATTACAAGATGCCTTTGAATTCTAATTCCTGTCCTTCCTACAAAGGAAGGGAAGGATGGATTCAATTTTTTGGCTTTTTTAGTGTGCATCATATCCCTTTTCCATAAGAGCCAGCAAAGATCTCAAGCTAAAGTTTAGCAAAGTATATTGTTAGTCTGGTTTTATCTAAATAGGATTTCAAAATATCTAAGTGATTCTTGGTATTTACAGATGAGCACAACAACATTGATAGATACATTTATAGCTGTCTGCACAGGACTGCTCAAATGAGTAATTTTCTTGCATCATTACTTCTACTAAAACAGGGTCAGCTAAGGATGAGTAGAGATAAAACCAGTACCTCCCATAAAAAAAGAATGCTTTATGCAAGTCAGCTAAGCACACTGATTTCAAAGAGAAAAACTACACCACAAAGAATGTATGTTCAGGTCAAAACCAAGAATACAAACCTTCAGCATTCCTACTGTTGCAGTGCTTCATATTTTTTGAGGCTATGGTATTGGCTCTAAAAGGCGCATATTTTAGAAAAGCCAAAAAATTTAAGTAAACCTGGTAGTTATAAAAACACCAGTAACAAAATGGTCTCATTCTCCAATGGTTATAATTCATTCTAAAAAAACCCTGTACAGAGTATTAAAGCCTGGTTTGGATTCTATAATGACTACTAAGCTTTCTCCTGTTTTTCACCTCTATTCTAGAAAACTCAAAGTTGCTTGAATTGTTTGAAGACTTTCATCACACTTAAACAGTGTCTTAGAAATGTCTGGAATTTTCTCTGACAGCTACTGTACTAAATTTTTTTAAAATTCATTCTTTTTCAAATAACAAATGCTGATGGTTTTTTATGCTCTTGGAGTGCTAAAAGTATTTTAGAAAGTACTGCTTCCACATTAGTTCAAAATTTTCACTCAAAATTCATGCAAACTATTCTAATGATTTAAAAACTACTGATTTCAAACATAAAACTTTCAGAGAAAAAAAATGTTATTTTGGAATCATCATCATACTATCTTTCAAACAAAGGTCTCAGAGGGCTCCATAACAACAACCATATCTCATTTTCTCATCAGATGAGAGCCTTAGGCTTCAGCTGATCTCAAAATTGTATAACTGCTAAAATATATCAATAAATAAAGATATACGATTTATTTAGTGAAAATAGTTATGTGGCAACTTACATAATTCTTTCAACACATTCATAAGTTAAAAAAGAAAAAAATTAAACTCTAGTAACATTGAATATAATTATAAGGAAGTAAAAAAAGGTAAAAATAAATGGAAAAATAAAGAAAACAACCCCACAGAAAAATACTACAATTTATCCCAAAATAATTATTGCAGAAATGTGAAATTAGGTTTTAAACTGCAACTGAAAAGAAATCCAAACCCATGTAGACATGGAGTTCACAACTACTGTACACAAGTTTTCCTAAGTCAGTCATCTAAGATATTGGATGGTGGTCAAGGTAGAAAGAAAGAAGCACAAATAGAAAATTTTCTTAAAATGTAATAGCAAACTTATGTTAAATGCAACTATGAAAATATTTTGAAACAAAATATTATGCTGTTTTTTTCTAAATATTTTAGCACATTATTTCATGCTTCTAACAAGCTTTTATTCCATATTTTAGAATATACCACCTGTAAATCTGACATGAGTGAAATCACTACATAAATCAAAAAAATAGTAGAACTATCCAGAAATAATCTGCCACTCTGCAGCTTTGATATGTCAATTTTTGTTGTTTCTCAATCCTATACAAATACAGCATTTTGCAAGATAATCCAGTGGTCTCAAAGCCCATTGAAGCAACTGAAATTTGGCAGTGGAAAACTTCTTACCAAGGCCAAAGTGATTTCAGCTATATTAAAAAAACATAATTAATTGGTGACAACACATGCATGAAACACAAATGAATCATTTTATATTTTGAACATTTTAATGTTTAAATGCTTAAAATCTAATTTACATTATGAAAATGTATCCTGTGCTCCCATCCGATTCCTCATGCCTCTCCAATTCTCCTCTTGCATTACCTCCCATAACTCTACCATTGATTATGATTATATCACTTACTGATCCCAATCAATTCTGATCATGTTCTGATCATGTTTTCACCAAATTCTGTACTCCACTTTCTATTCTATTATTGTCATTCTTCTCAGAAAGGTCAGAAACTACACTGCCCTTGTCTCTATCAACACTTCAAAATCCTGACTACTTCCCTGGTGGAGAAGAGGTACAAAATAAACTAGGTTACAGTAGGGGAAACTTGACAAACAATGAATAGTGGCACAGTTTCTCAAGCAGATTCCTCCCTGCATAGAGTGCTAGGAAAACTGTTCTGAAGGTAAAGTTAAAATCAGTCTCCAGACAAAATAAATCATATACTGCCAAAAGGTACTCACAGCTTTGTGACGTTTGCATTTTAAAAGACAAAATTGGACTGTTCAAAACTTCCAAAACCAGTCAAATTCCCTAAACATCACTGAATACCTGGTTTTAATCCTTGGGTGTGAAAGCTGCAAAACTGAAAACTAATATTTGACTTTATTTTTTAGCTTTTTTTTTTTTTAGGTATTTCAGGATGCTTTGTAAGCTATTTCCCTTTAAGATAAAGCTGCAACAGTGGTCAGAAAATGAGTTTAAAAGGCTTTGGTACCCATGAGGGTAAAACAGAAAGTCATCTGGAAAAGCAAGACCTTGCAGTCTTGGCAGAGAGTGAATTTTTTTAGACATTTTAATGGAGTGGAAATAGTATACAGAACAACAGGAAAATGAGAAACTGAGATGAATGAGCATCATAATATTCTCAGGCTTGTAAAAAGCAGTACTTTAGCACTTCAATAATTAAGAACTTCAGGCTATGAAAGCTGAGGGAATGCACAGGAGCTTCCAAGAAAAAAGGTACCATCAGTTATACTAAGTAATAAATGCTAAATATTATATAATGTTTTACAAAAAATGCATGCAAGATGTATAGCTCTGATCAACCTGTAATACATGTAACAGATACCACCAGAATAACTGAACACAACCTGACAAAAGCAGCTGCCTCTGCCTCATGGCTTGGAGGAGAATGACTTCTAAGCATTACTCTAGAAGATAAGATCCAACAGAGGCCAAGATCCTTTCTTTTTGTAGGGATATAATAATGGTAAAAATTACATGTCCCTACATTTCAAAACCTTCCACTTATTTCAAGTGGCTTAAGTGAGAGCTCTCCCAGCAAAATGAACATATACTAGTACCCTTATTTCACAATCAGTTAGCAGGCAGTAACATTTAAGAGATTTGGTTTGCAATACTATATGCATGCATATTGAAAAGTGCTCTCAAACTGAAACAGAAGTTACACACATGAAGACTGACATTCCATAAACACAATTAACTGAAACACTCAAGAAAAAGCTATCTCCCAAGAATGGATCTTGCAGACAATCTGTACTGTAAGCTTAGACAGCTGGTGCCACTAAACATTATAAACTCCAAAAGAAGCTAAAATAAATCACATCAATAAACAATTATATTATTTTATTTTAAGATTAGTTATTGTCAGTCTGCCCCATGCACTGAATCTCATGGAATACAATTGCTTAGGATTGAACTTTTAAGAATAAGCTATTACTGAAATATAAACACTGACAAGGTTAAAACATTTTTCTAGCATGTTAAAAAACTACTTTTATGCTGTAAAAGAACTTGTCAGATTTACTTCATGCTGTCTTCAAGAAGTTAGTTTTCAGTTTTATCAAGGGTTATGTCAGAGTACTCAAAACCTATATCTGTAGAGGTTAAAACTACTTTACAAAGAAAATATCTCTCCATCAAAACTATATAATCCTGCCTATAAGGCACAGGTAAATCACATACTTGACTGTAATGGAATAATGTCAACCAACTGGACCAAAAAACAGCACCAAAACACTACAAACCTCCATAGACAAGAGAGATGTGGACTCAGTTCCAAATGTATTGATAATCATAATGCTGACATATTTATTGCATATCAAGTTTCTTCAAATGAGATTGAACACATACTAAACACCGAGCTGTAACATAGTAATTCAAGTATGCTTTCCTGTTGGGAAATGAAGTACATTTATTCATATTTTGAGGAAGCCTGTGCTCATTTCTACCACTGTACACAATATAGGCATTAAACAAGACTTATCACTGCTGTCTTAGTTTTTGAAATACACTGTATTCTCAATCTGAATCTGAAAAATAAAGAAAAAAAATCAAAACTACTTCTCAACAAGACATTACATTACCCAGAATGAAGATTCTCATAGCTACATTCTTCACCATGTCTTAAATGTGAAACAAGCAAGATCTTAAAATACATCTCAAGTTATCATTTTTAAAAGGAATGACACTCATTCTTGTTTACCTGAGACTCCACAGTGACTGTGATCATAGAGGTGCTGCTGGTGCATGGTAGATTTTTTGTATATAACATGAGGATGACCATTCTCATAATTATAGTTACTAGAATCTTCTGTTATATTTCTTAAAGGCTCAATAAAATATTCATCATCTTCTGTAGCAATGACTCCATGCTTAAAGAAGCAAATAAGAAAACAAAAGCTTACAATAGACAATATGGAACTACTATCACAAAGCTTAGCTTTAAAAAACATTCTCTGTGGAGAAATCCACGGCTAGAAGCTAACACATAAAACACTGCTTGAGCCAGCTCTCATCTGCTGATTTAGTATGAGCAGAGTAGGTGCCTATAAACAATACAGTGAGAAAAAATAAAACTATCATTGTCCTGTTTCTGGAGAACTTTCACTTTTTTTTGGTAGATGCAGTTGGAAAAAAGAGATAGTCTCAGAATATTACAAATAATCTCTTCACTGAGATGTTCTAAAATGACATGATTGATATCCATTAAAAATTACACCAAACCAAAATGCTATACACAGCAAGTCCAATATCCCTCTGTGATGCTACACTGCTAGATGCTTATAGCCAAATACTTCATCAAAGACAAACACAAGGAAGGATTAATTTTAGAACACATATTCAAAGAAACCATTTTTATTTTACATCCAGACACAATCCCAAAACTGAGCCAGTTAACAGAAATCAAATTATTTCTATTAAGTTACACTGTCTACAAAGCATTTATTCCATAAAAACTGTTACCATAAATCTAGCAAACAAGGCAGACTGTACTAGACCTCATTCTCCATAACAAATGAATATTTTTTTCCTCATACTGCAGTGCAGAATAGTAGATATTCTATTCTCATAACTTCCACATTTGTGAACTCAGCTTCTTCCAAACAGGAAGTGGTTTATGGAAGAAAGGGGAGATTTCAGGCCAACTATGCAATTTCCTGAACCTTCAGCAATTAAAACTGAACTTTAGCAGAAAATCCAGGTTTTGGATCCTTTCAGATATAGAAATACTGGGGAATAAGCCCTGACAGACTCTATGCCAATGTTCACTAAATAAAAAGTTCTGATACCCATATGTAGAAAATTCTGAATGTACAAACTTTCTACACAGGGAAGAGCTACTCATCAGAGAGAAGCTTGGAAGCAGAAACTTCTACATTCATATCCTGACTTGATGAATCACAGATTTCTACCACACCTTTTATCTGTGAAACAAGTACTGCACATGAAACTTTTTTTAAGAGCTCTATGATCAGTCATAAGACCATTTGCTCCGTTTCTGCTATAAAAATCCTAAAGCTGTTTTCAAAGATCAGAGCTTGTCTTTGTACTCTTGGTCAAAGCTCTTGTCCTGCTACTGTTTTGTACATAAAATGCCAACAGTTCTTTACTTCTGAAACAACATATAAAACTAACAAAATAAAAAAATCATATGTAATACATCAGAAACAAGGGTTTTCCAAATAGAACTCTATTATAAATGGTGAAAATATATGTATGAACAGACTGCAGTGTTCAATTACTCCTTCTTTACATTGTGAATGCAAAAATAAGTGTTTCTCTTCTGTGGTATTTTTTGTTATGAACTCAATTATTAACTCAGAAGGCAACATCAGGGTCTAAATTCACCTGGAAGATGCCAGTATCTAATTCCTCTTACAAGAATGCCTTCTTGTAACTTGAAGTCTAAGATGTTACTAGAAAATAAATCATTTATTGGTATACTGCTGCTTAAACAGAATTGAAAATATAAAACAAATTGTAACTGGGCTTGCCATATGTGCAGAAAGAACCTTGACAGTTTGGACTGCATCCAGTCTGCATGTCAGACATCTGGGTTCAAGTGAATCCTGAGCCATTGTAAGCTCTGGTATTATGTTCCCACAGGAAGAGAGTCCTGTGGAGTGGTTTTGGCCAACACCATCAGGCTGTCTGCCTCATGCCAAGCCCGAGAAGACAGAGATACCATCCAATCAGTGGCACTGTCTCTGAGACAGAGTGGGTCGTAACTTAAATTCCTCCAGAGCATACATCCTTCCTGTCTGTACTCGAGTCCAGCCATGTTTGCAAGTCTAATCATAAATGAGATTATTATATCAGATAGTGAAACTGATAAATATAAGTGGCAAGACTACCTCAACAGAACTAAGTCAATTCAAATAGCATAAACTCTTAATTGCAGGACTAATTCTCTACACAAATTGCATATTTGCTCCTGCAAATAACTAAAGAATATCTGCCAACAGTGGTCACAGTTCCTTCAGGTACCAGTAGTGACAATGGTAAGGACAGCATCACCACTTTTTCCAATTCCTAGCTGATATCTGATGTCATTTGCCCAAATGCTAGGGTGCTTAAGAAAAGACATTTCAATAACACTTAGTTAAGGAACTACAAATAAATTTTAACACAGATCTACAAAAAGGAAGTGAAAACCTGTGTGGTCAGTTGCTGCAGTCAGACAAGTGATTCAATTAGCACTGGAAACACAACAACCCTGCATATGCCCTTTCCATAAGCCTGGCCTAGGTAGACCATTTTAAGCCTAACAGCATTTTTGCTTGCAAACAAAATTGTTCTTCCAGTGCTAAATTAATGCAATGGTCTTGATGAACCACAGTTATTCAACAGTGAAATGACTGATTTTTAAGAAGCACTCTAAATACTACAACTAAAAAGTACCTTGGTGATGGTCAGCATATATTCTAAGTTTCAAAAATTCATTTGGCTAGACATACTGGTATTGTTTATGTATTCAGCAAATCCTGATTAATACATATTAATATACTATTATACCCAAACCAACATTCTGGATACCAGCTTTGATTTATAATCCACTATCTGAGGAAAACAGAACTTCATTTGAAAAAGGAGTTTGAAATAATGTCCATTTAAAGCATTAAATAATATGAATTAATAAAATTAATTAATTTTCATTTTCTTTTTAAGCATTGCTATTGTATTTTAAGAGTTCATAAATTAAACTTTTGCTCCAAAGCATCAGAAATATCATTAAGACATAAGAATGACCAGAAAAGGTTTTGACATAATACCATGGATATAAGAAAAAAGCTGAATGCACCAAGTATGTTACTACAAGGAACATTCCCAAGATTATTATCTAAAACAGATTGTTTGAGGTCCTGTGTTATCCAATCTCACTACAGACTGCCAACTCATACTAACATATACAAGGTCTGGTTCCAGCAGTTTGACATGCTCAGACAAATCTGTGAATCTACATGGAGTTCCCCTGAATTTGTGAAAAATAATCTTTTTCTGTCAGGCTGTCCAGCCAGGGCCTTAACCTCCTTCAGATGGGGGACATCCATCAGTTGCAAAAACAAACTGAATTATGGGGGACAAGTAAGCACATGCCTTTTCCACACAGCACTATAGTTTCACAATTTTTCCATACCTTGAATCCCTTTAGGCTTTATGTTTATCCATCTTTAATATAAAGTACTAGTAATGGAAACTTCTGAAAACGAGTCAGTGTTGTTCAGTATGTCAACAGCTGGCTATACTACCGAGGAAGAAGATTGCATTAACTTACTGTGCTCTCAAAGATTTAAAAAATAGTGATCTGGCCTGAGACAGCACATCATGGAATCTAACAAAAACTTAAAACCTTAAAACTAGGATAGGGACAGTTTGTATATAATTTTCTAAATACTGATGTACTGCAAAAACATATGAGTATCAAAGATAGCCCTAAAGACTCTCATGCAGAATAATTTCACATACAGCCAAAAATATCACAGTATATGTAAACTATGATCTACAAAAGTAGATGCATTCTTTAGCGTAAAAATGGCTTTCAAATGAACTAACTGTTAAGAAAAAATTAGTAATTTATAAATATATGTATTTAGGAATAAACAAAGCAAACATTAAGTCTTCCAGCAAAATAATTCCCCACTGAAAAAGTAAGCTCATGCTCAATCCACAGACACCTACCTGTTTCTTCTTTATCGTTTCTGTTTGGATGGAGATAACTGTGCTGTCCAGCACAAACATTATGCAATGCATGAACTTCACATATATGGAAATACTGCATGTTTTACATTAACCATTTACTTGGGACCACAGTAGCCTCAAAATAGTTCCTACTACAGACCTTTTCAGCCCAAAATTACAAGATTTTCTACCATGCAAAACTTGTTTGAGCACTCAGTTGTGAGCTTTGACACATGGCAGAGGACAAAGATGAGTCAAAATACAAAAAGTTTGGGTTTTGCTTGATTCCATTATTGAAGGCTCCAGAACTTCTCTGAGATATGCTCCTCCCAAAGTCAGTCCATGGAGTCCTCCCAAACTCCATTCCCCCAAGGTGAAGTTCCTCCCTCTTCAGCTATTCTACCACCATTTCTTTTCCTCTTTCCTTCAGTATGAAATAGTCAGCTTAGAAAATGCCTCAGTCTGGCTGCCTTGTACCCAACATCCAAAGTTCCTAAAATGCTGCTCATTGTAGGCTCTTTCATGATACACCCAACCTACAATTCATCCACAAGTGTAGCATCCACTACAGTAAACATGAGCTTGGAAGACAGCAAGCTTGTGGACAAGACCTTCAATTTCCTCACATGAATGCTCCCTGGATTATAGAGCCTAACTCACAACATCAGACAATTTATAGCATAATCAGGACCCAGCAGATGGAAGCTCTTGGACTGAAACTTCAGTAAGTAGCAGCCTGTAATTCTAGGGCACTTGGTAATGAGAAATATAGAGGGAGAGGCTAAAACAAGAAACAGTGATAGGAAAATCAACTGACTGCTTGTCACTTTTATTATAATGAAACTGAGAGAAAGCCCTCCTCACATTTATCTCAAATGTAAGTGTTCTTCAACGACATACAACATATGTTATTTAAATCATGTTCTCACATAACCACTCTGAATAACTAATAAGAATAATTCAAGACATTGAATAAGGGGAAGAAATTTAACCTATTTGTCAACAGTGAAACCTAACAGGACAACCGGAGTAAATATATTGCATACATTTTTTTTGTGAGCAACATTCACTATTAAATATTACTTACTACCTGCTTAAGAGGTAAAGTTAAAATACCATGACTGGCTTTAACACAGAGGTTAATCAAGGACCATTAGACTATGACTGGCAGTCATTTACAGACCAGCAATCAAACTGGAAAATACAACAAATGCCTTAAGTACAATGCATTCTGAGCTATTGCTAACTCTAAAACAAGTAATATTGTCTTCAATATTCACTGCCAATTACTTTATTAAACATGTTCAAACCAGCAGCTGTATAACAAAACATTCATTAGTAGGAAGCGTCATTTAAAAATAACTTTGTGATGCATTTATCTGAATGAAGTGGTAACTCCCATACACTGTGCTCTGGAAGGCATTGCCAACACTGAAGTTTCCATACAGTAGAGGAGGTACCAAGTCAAGACTACTGCTGCACCCTCTGCAGGATTTATGCCTCTGAGATAGAGCCATGTGTCACCCTGCTGATGTTTCTGGAGCAACACAAGAGCCTCACATGCTTGTGACCAAATCGTCCTAAGAGATGCAGTGTACACCTGATGCGTGAAGTCCCGAGTAAAGAGGCACGACCATGAAGAATTTGTGTGCCCAAAAGACTAGATTAAGGCTGCCTTAACACCTGAAAGACACACATAAGGACTGACAACAACCACAGCCACTGATGATGATGATTTAAATGGGAAATACTCTACACAGAAGTTAACTTACAAACACAAAGCTAAATCATACTGACACCTAGAACCACATGCAGCCTCACTGCAGCAAAATGGACAGCCTGAGGGCAAAGGGAAAATATGCAAAATGTCACCTCATGGTGTTGGGCACAGAAATAAAAAAAACAAAGATTCTGCTTCTTCATTACATCTTCCATGCTTTTTAGAAGAAAAGAAGTGTCATAAGGAGCAACAGATGGGAAAAGACGATGGGAAAATACAGGCTTTTTTTGTGCTTCATCCCACCTTTATTTTCCTAACATCAAAGGAAAACAAGCGTCAGCTATGGCAAGAGCAGGACTTCTTGGCTCCCTCCCTAAGCCAAGGTAAAAGAGAAACTGAAATGGGATCACCATGGCACTTATTGCAGTCTCCATGGGGACCAACTGGTCTGTGCATCAATTAGCATGCAGCAATTAGCATAAAGAGGCTAGCAGCCTCTTTTAAAGAAATGAGTCCTGAAAGAAGGGACTTTGTCTCCATCATATTTTTAGCTTAAAAGAACTCAAGCAAAGATGGAGTATACTAGCTTTGAAGATTGAATGTGACCAAAAAAAAATGCTATTACATGGAACCTGCAATCAAAGAGAAATTTGTACTAAATTCAGACCTACCTGCTATATGTCTACATGAACCAAACCGTAACACCACATTCAATGGAACATCATTTTAACTTCATTTCTTTGAAAGTGTTCACTTAGCGCTGGAAATCCCCATTAAATATTTTTCTTCAGTAACACTCTGAAATGTTAAACTAGCCTGTATCAGGCATATCACATGTAATTGGGTGTAATGCAACCTATCTGGGTCTGGAACAGCTGGCCTTTTTTTTGAAAGTAACATCTCAAGAGGCATTGTTCAATAGTGCTTCCAAGGACAAATGGGAATTAGTTTAGCAAGTCTGTGTAATTTTTTTTAAACTTAGCAATTATCTAGATCACCTATTCCTAACAAGGCCGACCAGCATTCTACCATAATAAAAACCAGAATGAGAAACCATAATATATATGTGTATTTTTACTACAGAAAACACTGGTTCTTGATTTAATGCTTCATAGTCATGCCTTTCTATTTTAGTATTTTGTTACTCAATAGTCTGCTTTTTTACTTTTTTGTGTTCATTTTCAATTTCTTTTTCCATGCATGTACTACTCTCATGTGATCAGAAGATCACCAGTAAGAGAAGAGATGAGAATAAGTTAGGTAAGAACTTCTAATCCTACTTCTAAATGCAAAAGTTTAGGATTTGTAAACAAAATCTTTCTGGTAAAAAAGTTATAGAATTATTTTCTAATGCTGTTACTTGCTAAAGACTTTTCACTTTTTGAATTCACAGCAATGATGATGTCTACACCAAGCAATTCCTCTTCTTTCACTTACTTAGTTTTTAAACCCAAATACTCAAAAGTGGGTGTTCAGTCCAATCAACATCTCTCTGCAGAGATTCAGTACCCTGGAGGATCCAATGTTTCCTCCTCCCTGCCCCTTGAGCTTGGAAGGCTCTTATAACTGTAAAGATCTCAGCATAGACATAATCCTGCAATCCTAGCATAGACACTATGAACACTACAGAGGTTGCCTGCTAGAAGACTGCAGAATTGAGTCTCAGTACTTATATTAAGCTCAAGAAACTGACACCTACTTTTCCCCAAGACTTAGATCAGGTTTTAGGGGGTTTCTACACCTTCCTGTCTACTTGCTTCCCACAGGGACTCAAAAAACTGCAAGATACGCCAATTTAATTGTTCTTCTGTAATTTAAAAGGGACAAGCACACTATTATACTATAGCATGTAATAATGACTTACCAGACCATTGCAGTTGCTTAAGGCCACTTTAGTTGTACTGTGTTGGTCTTGCAAATATCCTGTGTAATGACAGTGGTCTAGGAAATCATGCTTCCATTGCGGTCCATCTTTCCCCCAGTACTCTACTGTAAAATGTCTGGACACCAAATCTGTGTTGAGAGTCAGGTTTAAATGAAAGTGCTTGCCATAGGCAGAAAGTTTAAAAAATAATTTAGATGCTGCCAGTTCTTGGTCATAAGGGTCTGTGCTCCTCCTCCTTCTTGAGGGTTTAGGATTTTTCACAGTAAAGCTGAGGAAGGCTCCATTTTGGTCAACCCTTATTGGGATTGTTAGTTGGTAGTGTTCAAGGTAAGACAGGAATTCCTCTTTGTAATCAATCACAAGGTAAGACAGTCCAGGGAGTGGGCATAGAAGAGAAGAAAATATAACAGGAAACAAAAAGTAGCATAAACATAGACCATTTTTGGGTAAATTTCATCACTCTCATGAGTAAAAGTCACCTTCAGGTAAGTGCACAATGCAGCATTTTACAAAATAAAATAAAACATTCTTTTCTTTCTTTGTAAGTCAAGAAAATGTGATTGATTTCCTATTAATTTGCTTACCACTTTGGAAAAAGAAAAGCTGTTTAATACCGATATTTTCCTATCAACCAAAAATATGTAAATAATTGGGGCTAACTTAAGAAGGGCATATTTTTCCCAGTGCTACCATTCAAAGACAAAAGCTATAAAATCCACTTGCAAGAATACAAACAGTGGTAATGAAAAGGATTATATTGTAAAAACAAGATTATATTCTTACTTCCTAGCCTAAAAGCATGTTAATTTTATCATGGCAAGTCTCTCAAATATTATAAAGTACATTTTACAAGATTTAATTTGCAAGGCTTTCCTACAGTTAAAAGTAGACAGAGAGAAATTAGAATAAGGAAATTTTATCTGTATGACAATTAATCATGATAATACTAAGAGCAGAGCCCAGATGAGCTCATGAATTATATAAACACGGTTTAGAAAATACTACACAAATACAACGCAAAAATACATGCTTCTTGCCAGCTACAGAGATCAGACCCCTACCTTGAGAACTGTATGAAAGCCTGCTGTTACTGAGAAATTCCGATGAAACCATGACTAGGCTCAAAATCCATGTCCACGTCTTCCAAAAAATTTCCATAATTTAGAAAAAACAGAAAGTTCTTTTTTCTTTCTCCTTGGAGAGCTACCTGTGCGCTATAGAGTTAACTTCACTCCAGAATCGCACCATAACAGGTATATTTATTTTATGCTACTTTCAAATTAACTGTAGGATGTTCCACTTTCTGGACAGGTACTTTCTTCCATAGCTGCAGTCATTTTCTCAATTCAAAGCAAGTATTTGTAAGATTCCTTAAGATATGAGACAGATGTTAGATTGGATAGTTACTGAAATTGTTCCATTTCTTTTCCTGAAAAACAGAAGAACATGAGTCAAGGCAAATTCTTTCTATTAAAATAGATCTATGCTGCAAAATATTAGGCCATGACAGTGAATACACAGGGCAATATTTTGAAATAATATTCAGTATCAATTTTATGGTCACATCCAAGGTCACAATCTTACAGAAAGAAAAAAAGAGAAAAAGAGTTACCATTAACCTCAAAAAGCAGATCCATATAGCCTATGATGCACTTATTAACTTCATGTTATTTTTATGAATTCTTACAGCTATTTAGTGTTTCTTGTAGCTCAAATATTGTGTTCAGACTTGTTCCATCTATAATCAATGCTACACACTCATTTATTTCAACTGTTAATAACACATCCCAATATACTGGTAGATAAAGTAAGAACCTGGAAAGGAATTCAGAGTAGTTATCTGATCTTTCTGAAGCATGTATTTTGTTATTACTAGGGCCAGGGTCCTGCTTATGCAGGCAGAATTCCCATTCACTTAGATAGGAATGCTGCATGTTAGAATACTAAAGAACAAATTTCAGTATCTAAAGCTATTCATCATACACATTCTAATATTTCAAATATTTGTTGTCAGGCTTTTTTTTTCATTTACAACACTAGTGCAACAATAGTCTTTATTTTACTAGAGTTGCAGCTCTAGGTGCAGCCAGGGATTAAATGGAAGATCTGTGCAGTCAACTAACAATCCAGTACCATGGGATACCAAACTATGTGTTGTGTCAGCTGGTACTCATCAGTGCACTTAAACACTCTCAGCACACCTGTGCACAAACTGCTGAAGCAGACAATGGAGAAAAAGAACACCTAAGAAGAGGAGCTTGTTTAAAAACCAATTTCCACAAGCATACAGAGTCACTTACACACGCACCAGATATATCTACCTTTCTAAAATTCTGGGAATGATTTACAACATTCATTCAGACAGGTAATAGAGCTGGAGCTAGTGGATTATTTATGAAGGTTTTATAAAGAGCTGTAACATAAAATATTAAGAAAAAATCATCACCCAAATCCTATTTACCAACATTGCAATGAATATTTAGATAACATCTTAGCCAGTTTCAATCCCGTCTAATTACTGATGGGCAAATGAGGTTAATCTGACCTTTTAAAAATATTTGAAGGCAGCATGCAGGATTTATTCAGGTCTGTAGGGAGACTAAAAGATACTTTGCAAACATGCTTTGTGCTTAGTAGTATTTTTTTCCTGGGGAAGCATAAAGACTTTGTGATGCTATTTACATGTGGCAAGGCCTCAAAGCACATTAATAAAAAAGTTCTCCGTTTGCATTGCTATGTAAAACCTTTATTTCCGAGCTAATATTTAGTTACATTTCTTAGAATTTTGCAAGTTTTGAAGATACATAATTAACCCCATATTCCTTCAGCTACATTAGTACAGTAAGTAATGTGCCTTATTTGTAATCTGAGAATGTATAGTTTCAAATTCTTGTCACTGAATCTTGCTTTATCCTGGTTTGCTAATGAGCTGGTTTCTTTTCCTTGTGTGCGCAGTTATAATCTGATACAAGCATCTCTGGACACTTCCTGATAAGCAGTTCAACCTATTTGGTTTATCTCATTCTGTATAATCCAGTTTCCAGATGACTGAATACTTCTGCAGTTTTTCTCTGAATCGCTTCCAATTTGCCAGCATCCCTTTTTATCTGCAGGCACTGGAACTGGGAACTGTAGTCCAGTAATGGCTTGTTACCACCATATATAGAGGTAATATTGCCTTACAGCTTCTACTTAGCCAAAATATCCTAACAGGGAGCTCATGTTCAGACTGTTAGGCTGATAAAAAAGTTATCCTAGAATTAGGATCTCCTGAAACTGTAGTACCTAAGGAGCTAGATAGCTCAGAATACTGGACGTAAATTAACAGTACCCATTATTTAGTATCATTATTTATTATTTATCCACCAGTGGCCCACATGATGGACCATAACCATATGTTAGCCAACAGTATCAAACAGTCACTCATGTCTAGTGTTCTTGCAGAGGTCTCTGAAGTGGTCTCCCTCATTTCAAGCTTCACATAAGACCAATCCCCCTTCATATCAAGCATTCTGAAAGTTTCAGCAAATTTTTTACCTCTTCTTCATGAATATTTATTGCCAGCTTGACCATGGATACGAGCTGACCATATAAAGCTATATTAATGTTTCCAATTAAAGAGTGGTAATGGATGTGAATGATAAAGCACTCAGATAACTTCAAGATAAAATACTCTAAGTATGACGTTTGGTAGGAACATCAAAGTCTGGACTCTATGCCCTTTTTGTCTTATTTGCACCTTCTTTGGCAGCCTATTTTCATGGCAGGCTGTAGATTGTTGTTAAGATGCAAGATTTGGTCAATACTAAGCTTACAACAAGAAGCTTCTAGTGTATCATGTGGTGAGCTACACATTCACCCACTGGTTAACTAACATAGGTGTGGCTCCGTGTCCTCAAGCATCACCTAAAACCACAGATCCCATCTAACTCTAAGAGCTCTGCCAAACAGGAAAGTAATAGTACAAGATGTTTTCTGACGCCAATGATGAAACAGCTGCATGGCAGTGGCATTTCTGTGAAGGCACAGGTAACCACGGCAGTCCTGTCTGCGGTGTCATGAGGTTCCCACCCAGTGACACTGTGAGGAGAAAAAAGGCCACAGTTATTGTGAGGTGGAAGTCCTATGTGAGGTGGCTGAGGGAGCTGGGGGTGTTCAGCCTGGAGAAAAGGCGGCTCAGGGATGACCTTATCACTCTTTACAACTGAAAGCATAGCCAGGTGGGGGTCGGTCTCTTCTCCCAGGCAACAAGTGACAGGAGAGAACATAACCTCAAGCTGCAGCAGGGGTAGTTTACCTTGGACATAAGGAACAATATCTTCAAGGAAAGTGTGATTAGACATTGGAACAGGGTGCTCAGAAAGGTGGTGGTCACAGTCCCTGGAGGTATTTAAGGAAAGCCTGGATGGCACTGGTCTAGTGCCATGGTCTTGTTGACAGGGTAGTGTTCGGTCATTGGTTGGACTCAATGACCACAGAGGTCCTCTTCAACCTATATGATTCCGTGATAAAGTGGACTACGAAGAGGCGACTAGCCAAACCGCTCAGAGCAGCCACCATGGGAGCCTCCATCTAAACAAAGGCGCCTTGGGCAACTAAGGCATCACTTAACCTGAAAATAGCTCAAGATTTACTACAAGGCAGCATGTGAGACCGATGTCCCGGGACAACCGGCACACCAGGGGCGTCCACCGCAGAACCGAGGGGCTCCGGCGCGCTCG
>NW_005054537.1:424638-426127 GCF_000277835.1 Geospiza fortis | reverse complement strand
CATCTACCGAAAAAGCAACACCCAGCCCCCCAAAACGAAAAGTCAACAGGCTAGGAAAATACATGGCTACACACACAGTTAAACACGTACACACATGCACATTATCTGTACACGTCTGCACACACAGAGAGTTAAAAACACTGGTACTGAAGAAAATTAGAAGTCACCAGACACACATCCCTCAAAAAAAAATTGAGAAGGAAAAAACAAAAAAAAAAAAAAAATCCGTCCTCCCTAGAGAGGCTGAAGGGGAGAGTCTGGTTGCTGTGGTGGAGCTGATCCTAAAGTTAACTTTCAGCAGCCCATTTCCAGACAGCAGCGCTGAATCTATTTGGATAAAACGCGTGTGACCCAGACACTTGGCGTTTGGCCCAAACGCTTGCACCGGCAGCCCAAATAAAAACAAGAGTCTGACTCTCTCCCTCTCTCTCCCCTCTCTTGTACAACAATGAAAGAAAGTAGCGAAGACAAAATCCGCACACACATCGCCGTGGAGCGAGAGCCCACTTACCTCCTCCCACCAAACAAAGTCCCTTTGAACCCTGGGCGACTGCGGAGACAGACATACACCGACAAACACGAGTCCGCGGGGTTAAGAGTCTGGCAAATCCCAAGCGGCTCGAAGTAAATCAAACCCACACGCTCCCATCTTCCTGATGAGCCCAGCGAGAGCCCGACATCGCCGCCAGCATCGCTGCGGGACGGCGGCCGCTCCGACCCTCCAAGCCCCGGTACAAAGTGTGCACTTGTCTGACCGCGGCAGCGGACGCCGCCGGACACGGCACGGCCGAGAGCGGGCGTCCTCGGCTCAGCAGCAATCCGGAATAGCCCTGGGTTGTCGGTGGGGTTTGGGGGCTGCTTTGGGTTTCATCTGTTGTTTGGTTTTGTTTTTCCTTTTCTGCTTCTACCAACGACTGAGTATTCAAAGTATAAAAAATCTTTTTTAAAGTGCACTAGTCGAGATGGTACTTCATCAATCACCTCTCTTATCGGTTGAAAAATCCTCGCACCCCCTTCCCCTATCTCAAGGTTTCTCTCTTGAAATTACTCCAAAGGCACCTCGCCTAATGCAATATAAATCTCCCCCCGCTCCCCAAAGCCCTGCACGCACCATTATTCTGGACACAAGAAAAGCAAAAAGTTTCATTGAATAGCGTGAAATCTTCCTTACCGTTTTCATCTTCAATTTCTGATATAAAGTAAGTTTCAAACAATAGAGATTGCACAGGACGATTCCCGTATTCCTCTCTGCTTTTCCCCTCTCTGCAAGCAACCATCAGGGTTCTATTCTCCAACAGAATAAAATTCTCTAGCCTTCCTAAAGGGGTTTTTAGAAAACGGGTTGGCTTGGCAGGAGGAAGGATGCCATCAATTCACCGAAGCTATCACCCTGCACATTTTGTCTTTCCAACAAAAAAGGGGGGGAGAGGAGGAAGGAGGGAAAAACAGGCTTATATTGGGGTGGGGGTGGGTGCCCTCCTCTTGAGCA
>NW_005054537.1:402443-423910 GCF_000277835.1 Geospiza fortis | reverse complement strand
CCACTCGCCCTCTAAGTTAATTTCCGATTGCTGAAAAAAGAGAAAAGGGGGGGGGGGAATATATCCTTCCTAAACCTAGGTTCTAAGGTTTCAAGCTTCTGCTAACTCTATTTCCCAAAGGGTGCGAGTGCGGGTTTTCCTCCCCAGCCGGAGGTAGTAGGTGTAATTGCAACTTCTGGTGAATCTCTAATAACTGGCTGGGCTGTGAAATGATTGCAGAGAAAAGTCCAAGAGCACAGCTACTCTGGGACTTCTCCAAGCATCGAAACAGCAGGATCGGCCTGCAAAGTCAAATAGTCAGCAGGAGTCTGATGGTCAGCAGGGGCTGGCTTTGTGCCTTGTGAGATGGTGAAATCAGAGCCGTGGCTGGTATTCATCGTTTCAAATAAACTCTACACAATTACATTTGAATATGAAGCAATACTATAGGTAAATTACATTTTGTATACAAGTATGTGAAAATTCTTTTAACTGCAGGTCTAACAAAATAAGCACAACATCCTAAATAGTTAGTCACCTTTGTCACTATTCATTCTGAAGCAGCACAGTGAACATTTACTTGAGAGATCCTTTTACCGTCGCCGGGCAAATGAATGTAACAATGGTTAGGGGAGTAGTAGAATGTATCCCTGCATTGAAAACCGGAGCTATGAAATCAATGCTCTTTGGGAATAGGGGCATTCGGAAAGAAACGCTTTATTCTGGAAATGCGTGTCCAACCTGCTCTCCCCGGGTCAATTGCTCATACGGAGAGCGCCATCCTGCGTCGGCGAGCGGGGGCAGCGCCCGGGCCGTGCAGGGATGCTGGCTGCGCCCGGGGCGCCCGGCGAGGCAGTTCCGTCCTTCTTCCTCCTCATCCTGTACGTGCGGGAGAAGCTGCCCTTTGATGGGTGCGTCTGGGTACGTCCACTTCATTAAAAGAGCTATTTCTAACATTGAGAAGAGTATTTTTTGTTAGCATTCCACAGTTCCTGCTCCTGCAGCAGGTCATTTTATGCGGTGTCCGCATGGAAAAGCCGCAGGGCACGGCCTGCTCAGATGCAGCCAGGTGTACCTGAGTCACATCACCTGTCCATGGGCAGGCATTGTAACAGGTTCTGCTCAGTCTTTTCTGCAAACTCAGTGGTTCGTACAGAGAACTGGGACAGTCTATCCCATTGAAAGGACAGACCATGAAGAAACTTTTTTTTACACAATCTTCATCAGAACCAAATAACCATTTGAACAGACAGACACGCATCACAGCCAATTGCCTCATGGCTATGGTATCCTCGAGGGATTTGGGAGACCTGCCTTCAAATCAGACCCTGCCTGAATCAGACTCAGGAATGTTCACATTGCTGTCTGACGGCTGAGCTGGGGACTATTCTGGTGTTAAAGACTGGCCTCTTCGTGGTTGGATCTGCTCCATTGTGTATAGCTGAATAAATACTCATCAAGCTAAAAGGAAAGCCAGCTTATCACTGTCTGGTTAGGGTCCTCACATGGATTCAGCTCCCTGCTCTAAATCCAGCAAAGCAAAGCAAAGATATATGGACTTCACAAAACCCAGCCGCTTGCTCAGACCAACAAGTTATTTATTCCCTGTTCCAGACAACTACATTTTCTTGCCTAAGCCCACTGGTGTATATATACCAGTCAAAACTGGTCTATTACCAGGAAAAGCTTTGGCTCATCTTTAGAAATTCCTGTCTGTGATTAGAATTTCTGACAGAACTACCATTGCAGTTTGACTTAACTGTTTTGCTTTATTGTATAAAACAATATTTCAGAGTGAACCTCATTCAGATAAAAATAGTGAACCCATTTGGTGACTTTTTTTAGTGTCCTTGCCCCAAATATTATCCATATATATACATTTTTATGAGCTGCAACTTTTTAGAAAAGAAACTTACACAGGAAGTCATACACAGATTCTTGGTATAAATTTTTCTTTGCTGCAATTAGAAGTGTTTCTAGGAGGGATAGTAATTTTACTCTGAAAGTACTATGTATAAACCTTTGGACAACTGGCAAATCTCAGGAGCTCTGGCAGGATTAGAAACTTACTGAGCACAAAGCATATTACTCTTATGTCTTAACCAGTTTCTTAGTATTTGCTGACCGTGGATGTAAGTAGCTAAAGCCATCTTGGCTTCAGGCCTTTGAATCCTTTAACATGTTAGCCAACAACTTTTAAGATTGGGAAGCACTCTCTTTTGTTTAAAGAAATATTCATATTGAACTCGAATTTAGAATTGTGAGATGTATTTGGAGGTATTTGGGGTTAATTCCAGAAATCTTGCTTTTTACTGAAATACATATGGAAGACAAAGCAAGAAGTTACCAGTGTTTCTGTAATATGAGCTTTTTATTACCTGAGCATTTGGATGTATATGCTTGACAGGGTTTGTTTTGGTTTGGTGGGTTTTTTTCAAATAGTTTTACCTGATCAGTGAAGATCCTATCTTACTTACAAATATCCCAGGAGCGTTTGTGGAGAGAATAAACCTGTTTAAGAATTATATATATAATATATATATAATCGTGTTATAAATCACATAAATACTGTAAAATTTAAATGCTGTATAAAATTAAAATACTTCAATTTACCATAGAGTTGAAAAAGTAGTAATGATGAACTTGCATTTGTATGTGCTATACTTTCTGTGCTTGTACGGAGTTTTTGATGTGCATAATAGTTTCAATTTTAGTCCTCTGAAATAAAAGATTCTAGGGGTACTTAAAAGTAATGGTGCTATTGAGATGCAGTGTCTTTCACTGACTTTTCCTTGTAAATAGTCTGAATTCAGACTGCTTACAAATCTCACCTTCCCTTGCAGGAGGAGATCTAACAGCATCTCTAGAAACGACCCCAGGCTATGTATGTTCAATTGTGCCTGGTACATTGCATTTCAGAGGGAGAATGCATATCAAAGTGTACTTTCAGTTGGAAATTTCATCCCTTTTGAGTTGAGCTCTTCTTGATGACCCTCTAAAACAAAATTCACAGTGATGAATTTGGTTTCAAGTAGGGCTTTGAGGCTACTTCTGCCCAGCAAAGCAATATTGCCAGGAATGTCTTCAATTGAGTAAGAGCCTTGCCAAACACAGTACCCCCACAAGCAACTCTATGTGTTGTACTGATGTGGGGCTTATATACTCACACAAGCTTCTTTATGTCTTCAAGACCCTGTGAAACTGACTACCCAATTATTTTAGTTTTAGATTTAGAAATAAAACAAGAAAACTTAATTGTGAGCTTGACATCCTTCGTAATGTCCAGGCCAGTTTCCTCTCTGGTGAACAGATGAGACAGAACAGAGAGATCAGAGAATATGAATGCAGTAACACCCCAAACTTGCTCGAAACTTGGGAGGGATGGACAGTGAGAAGGGTAAGATTAATTATCTATTAAACCTGAGATGAGGAATCTTAGACTCATCAAATTGATTAGGGAAATGCTATAGCAGAATGGATTGACTCAAATTTTGCAGGCAAATAAGATGAAACAGATGCTATGCTCATTAAAATTAACATAGAAAATAAAGAACGCAAATCCAATAAAGTTCCTCACAAGAACAGGAACAATAGTAAACAGAAAAAAAATAGATAAAGCAGATGAGGGAGTTGGGTTTTTTCCTGAGTTTTTCCTGCTTTGTCTATTTCCAACTTTCCAAGTCAAGAGAGAGATACCAGAAAGATTAGGTCAGTAGGCATGTTTAAAGGGAGCATTTCCCAGCTATACGTATTACAGTTTTTCTGTGTATTCTCATTTTGCTATTTTTCTATTTCCAGAGAAAGTTGTTCATAAGATCTGAACAATCTGTGAGACTTAGAGAGAGCAAAGTTGAGACAAATTATACAATATGTGGAAAATGTGTATGTGGAAAATCTCTGAAAAAAATTGGCAAATGGTATTCCTCAAAGATTAGTGTACACAGAAACATATAAAAGCTGTGCAGAAAATCTTAGGAAATACATAAGAATTCAGTTATTTTTGTTTTAGAATGAAAAATCTGGAATTAACTCAGAGGAAAACCTGGCTATTAACGTGCAGCATTTTGCAGTCTGACACTCAGCTCCAGGAATGACACTCCTAGTGCAGAATTACGCATCTTGGTCTCTGGTGCCTGAGTGACTTGTTTCGTTTCTGAATTGAAGGCTGAACCGTGTGGTGGTTCCCCTTTTCTTGATATGCTTCATGTAAAAATGTGGACACATACACCAATGTCAGAGACGGTAAAACTGGATCATGAAATGAGCACAGATTTATTTTGAATGGAAAAATTTGGACTCTCCATATTCCTGGACTGTATAGGTGGAAAAGATTTATTGAAGATTTTGGAGCATACTGTGCATACTGCTTTGGACACAGATTACAACTTTGTCTAATTTAGGTGGTTTTCTGGCGTTCTTTCTATCACACTGTCTTGCAATAGTTTATAAATGGAAATATCTTTCATACATTTTGTTAAGACAATGGCTTGAGGAAAGAATTGAAAACAATTCCAGTACTCCTTCCTGTGTAACTTTTCTGTGTCACTCCAAAGTGCAAAACTTATTTTGAATACCGAGTTATTATGTTAATGTGGTTAGTAAATAAGTTTCTTTCTTCTTACCTCACAGGTAACTTCATTTTTCATTTTTACAGGATTATCACAGCACTAACATCTTGTGTTTATGGAAAATAGTGTTCTGCTTTCAAGGAGTTTATTAAAGCCTCTTCAAAAATCCAGCATTTCCCTTTTGTGACTTATTTAGGATTGTCTGGTTTTGCATATGGTGGTCTGTGCCATAGTGAGTGCTGTGACCCTCATCTATGTGTCTAACCTGGAAGTGATTAGACGCTGCAGATTGGTGAGTAGAAAGGAGAACTTTCATATATGCCTGTCCTATTTTTTTGTCCAGATAACTCAAGTTATCTCCTTGTAGGAGGTCTTGGAGTCAAAATCCAGGGCCAGATGAATCTTTTGGTATGACCCAGCAGTTGGTCTTATGTTAAAAGCAATCCTCAACTCCTTCAGTACAAGTGTAAGAGCAATAGCATAAAACCACCCACCACTTCCCACTAGTTCCCACTGCAATCCACTGGCATTCACACACAGAGAAAAGAATCCGCTGTGTTGTTGACTTTCACACTGGAGCAGCTCAGGAGCATGCATATATTGTATTTAGCTGCTCTGCTGTGAGACCAGTGATCTCCCATGAGAGAACAGCTATAAAAAGAAGTTGTAGAAAAGGACAGCTACTGGTCCTCCAGTAATGACCACAGCTATTTGTCAAATGAACTTCTCAAAGACCTCTGACATTTATACAAAGCTTGAGAGAAAGAGCAAATACCATGATGCTTGAGATTTATTTAACACCTTCATAGTAATAAGTGATATGTATATGTTGTTATTCCTCTAAGTATTCTTGAAGTACACTAAGTGTTGCGTATATTTATCTTTGGTATTTGGTAAAAGGATACAGCTACAGTCTAAAGATAAAACTAAAGGACTTGAAATAAAATATCAAAGGTCACAACGTAAGTTTTCCAGCATCAAAAGTATCTCTTTCACATTTACTAAAAACTCAGCTGTGCATTAAAATCACAAATAAAATTTTGTTTCTAAGGAGTCAAAAGATTACCTTTATTAGCTAGGGGCTTATATTCTGGGCACAATCTATGAACTGAAATATGAACTGGGTTTGGCATACTTCTGTTCCTGCTAGAGCCATCAGGGGATTATTAACATCAATATGCAAATTATACTGCAAAAGGATAATATTCAAGTTTTCTCAAAAGCTTTCAAGATGCCTAATATTGTGATTGAAGTGACTTGTAGAGTCTATGCTATCAGTTTGGTATTTTAAAATGAAATAACCATAAAATCATTCGGAGATATGAAGATGATGGTGTGGGACTGTTCAAAGATGCCTGGGGGCAAAGGAAGAGCAACTTGAGCCTGTGTTTGTACATGCACATACTTACATGATTAATCCAGATCAAAAGAGTCCTCATCCTCTATGTGGTCATCACTGCAAACTCTGGAATGGATTCACACTGGTTCTTGCATCAACCTTCTGTGTTCTTGGAAGATAAACTTCTTCTAACTTCAGTTTTTCTTTTATTCAAAACAGAACAAAACAAAAATCTACCACCACCCCCTCTCTGTATTCCCAGCATGCCTGAAATTCAATCAACTCAATAACTTGTGTATTATTTTTGTAAACTTTTAAATGAATATTATATCAGGAGATTTCTCAGCCATAAAAGTACTCAAAGAGCACAAATACAGAGATATCCCACCTGCAGCTGTGTATCTATGATGAATTTTTTCCTGCTATCTTTAAAAGCAGATCTTCAAGTTTGCCTATTTTGGCTCATACTTCTTCTGAAGTATTATTTTTAAGCATCACCTGTAGTTATAGCCTGTCCTTTATATATAAAGTCTAGACGCAGGATGTTTCTATTTCTTATCCTCCAAAAGCTGTCCCTGGGCCATTCTCTTTCTCTGTCCCCAGATGGTATATCTGACTTTCAGAGGTGAGAATTGGGATTCTCTCTGAATAGGCTTGGGGGGAGGGTAAAGGGGTAACCTTTGCTCTTGCTCTGCCCCAGAATCTCGGCTTTGCACATGAATGAATATTTTTCTATTGGGGTCTTTCTTTTGGGGGATGAAACAAAAGAAAGAATACCAGGGATTTCACTTTGTGCACTGTCTCTGCAGAGGTTTTCTCTGAGACTTCATGAAAAAAAGAAATTCAGAAGCTTGAAATGCCCATGTAAATATTTTTGAACAGGCAGGTTTTCAGCCCAACATTCATCACACTATACTCTACATTAAATCACAAAAATAATTTCCAAACGAAAATTACTTACTAGCTACATGGTTTCTTACCAAAGATGGGATGTAAAGTGCATTAGTGTAATTCTTCTTAAGTACAACTGTAGTTTTGAAGATTAAAAGTTATCTGTTGGTTGCTGCTCTCTAAGAAGGATGGAACCAGGTGGGGTTTTTTGTTGTTTTGGATTTGTTTTTGTTGTAGTCTTGTTTGTTTGTTTGGTTGGTTGGTTTTTTTTTTCAAATCAAGAATTTGGGCAGTTGACTGAACTGTGATGTGCAGAAAAAAATACTTTTGTCTTGAGAACAGGACTCTGGATGACTAAATGAAAATTCTGTTAAGTATAATTAGATACTATAATTGTTTTAATCAAAAAAATCCTCCCTGTGCTTGTGCTATAAACATGACAAGTGTCCTAGTAAATGTGCCTGGATGCTTGCATTGCTACTGAAGTGTCTTCTGCCCCCTACTAACATTTAGGCCTCTAAGCCTCAGAAGTTCCTCCAGTTTTTTCATTACATATTTTACGTGAAAGACAGGAATTAATCTTGTATGACTCAATATGAAGAAGCTGTAGAAAAGGGTACCATTTTGTTTGTGTTTTTGTTTGTGTATTTAATGCTACACTTATGAAATCTTACAGTATTCTCAGGTGAGCCAGTGACACTGATCACCAATACCAACAATAAACAGCCATCAGCTGTGGGATTAGCAATGTATTATGGCTATTCTCATTCTGGCTCTCTCTCTGATCCTGGTTGAGGAGAAAGTGAATTCTTCCCCTGACCTCTGAGACATGTTAAGAATATGAATGGTAAATATATGCATTACTAGTGGTATGTGTATCTAATCCAACTCTCAGCTTGTTAAAAAACTTTGCCCACACAAAAAACCAGTTTGCTGTAGATGAGCTGGCAAGATCTTGTGGGCTTAGTGATTTCATTATAATGAACTCATATATTAAAAGAATTATACTATTTTAATCAGGTCTACTTACACAGATTTAAATATATATATTTTTTAGTGGAATGATATATAGGTAAAAATGTAATCTGTACTGATGCTGGTATTGGAAAGGTAAGCAAGGCTACTGTTTAATTATTTTATTTTCTATAAAATAGTGCTTTGCTATATTAAAAAACCCACTAAACCTGATCCTATCTTATGGCTGAAGTACTGTCTTGAAATTCAGATTCCTAGCTTTTCTCATCTTTGTTTTTGGACAGACATTTTCCCAAACGTTCAGATGGTTTGATAGTAGTGAGTTTCTAAGCAGTATGTATTTGCAATTGAGAAGTTCTTGCAGCTGAGAATGGGGAAAGGGCTCTCCTCTTGCTGCTTATGCATTAATATTCAGCTTTTCTGACAGATGCACAGGACTTTGAGATCTAGATTACCCAAATTATTTTTTTTTAAACACAGTCAAATTTAACTTGAACTAATTAGCTGTATAGTTGGATACTGCTTTTTACCCATTTTGGAAAATATAAAAGTAATTAAAAACAATTACCTTTTAAAATACAGGAAGGGTGTGTGTGATGTACTTCTTATCCATCTTTATTCCTGTTATTTTACTAAATTAAACATACCTGACTGGTTTTCTCATAATACTGGTAACAAGATCAGAATCTCTGTACAAATATTACTACTTTGTCAGAATAGGTAATTTTTATTTCCCAACTTCACACTTGGTCATCAGGCAATCATCCCACATCAGGCAGCATAATATTTTAAACCTCTGAGCTATAAAGTCATAGACTAGCCAGCTGGAAGCAAAATAGGTTTCCCCTTACCCATTGCCAATGCTTCTGGACTCAACCAATTCCCTGAAGAAAAATGACTATATACTTGGCACAGAGCAGCTGCTAAATTTAAATTCTTCCTGCCTCTATATACTAAGTTTTCTATCTGATTAAACACTAAACTCCTATGATTTGGCTAGCTTTTATACAGAAAGGGATCTTAGCCTTAAATAAATTTACCGAAAATGATTCTTTGCTTTTCTTTCCTTCATAGGACTAAAAGGAAGTTTCAGTGAAATAGAAAAAGTGGCAGATGCAACCAACCTAACATTGTGCCATCAAGAAAAGTTTTGGCTGTTAGCTGCACCACTCCACATCTGATTGCACTGCTGCATTTCTCTTATGAATTACAGGTGTCTGTAGCAGTGTGCATATTTAACCAACAAATCTGAACTGAATGCAATTTTTATAGAAAGGTTTGGAAGAGGAAAGTAGTTTGACTAGTCACTTTTATTAAATGAAAACTATTTTATTGTGGGTCTCAGCTATTTCTGGGACTACAAAAGATCCATCCAATATCTTATGAAAGATCATTGTACCTTTCTCTTGTGATTCTTTAAAGTGCCACTAAAATTAGGAAATATTGTCTGTGTGATTCAGTAGACATTTACTTAACCCACATGTTTAAGATTTCTCTGAGATCCACAGTCTAGAGAAAATTTAGTTGCAGGATTAGTATCTTTATCTCAGATTATGTTATAAACTAACCATGTGTGTTGCAAGCCTGATGGAAACTGGATAGCAGGTGAATAAATATCAGTAACTTTGGCTGAAGAAATCAATACTAAAATGCAATTGTTATAGAAGCAGAAGTATATTTCTCTGATACTGTACACAATGAGTTCTTACTCTATTAATTACTGTATGCAATACACGGACTGAGATTTTAGCATCATAGAAACATAATTTTAAAAAGAAATTAGTCTACTAGAAGATATGGACGTGCTTCTGTGTATTGAGTAACATATAAAAACAGTATCATGCTCTTTGTATTTCATTGTGTATCACCATGCCAAAAAGGAGAAAACAACTTTCTAAAAATGATCACATCCTGTCTTATCCTTTGTTGATTTTTATTAAAGAGATAGTGATTATAATAAAAAACAATCTACTTTAATATCCACTTGTCATATATAACATTAATAAATAATTGCGATGATTACTTACTGCTTAAGTTTAGTTGAAACAACCTCCATAAAAAATGAAATTTTGAACTCTTTTACTGTTGTCAGGAAATCAAAGGATTGCCTTAGCTATGCAAAAAGCAGGCATAGATCTTTGAAACAAAATTGTTTTTTGGGAAAATATATCACTCTCATTAATACATTAAAAATATTCTCTTTGGTCTGAATAAGCTGAGTTTTGTCTTACAGGCAACTGTGTAGGTTGCTGATAATTTGCCAAACACCCATATCTGAAAATGCTTTTTCCTATAAGCCTAATCCCTGTCATACATATGCATGTTCACTGGAAAGCCTCACATTCATATTATTCATTTTCCTTCTTAATTTGAGTTCTGAACTGCAACCACATGTCAGTTGTTGCAGATGGTAGCACATCAGCTTGAGTTCAATTATTTCAGTGTCTATTTTTTTCCTAGATACTCTTGCTTTTTAGAATTGGCACTGGGTTTGTGTTCCCTTGAGGAATTATGTGCATGTTGGCAACCATCCAGATTTTATTTTTTTAATAGAAGCAGCTTGAAAACAACCTTGCTAAAATGTTGTAAAGATAACTTTGTTCAGCAGTTATGATAATGGTTCTTTGATGCTGCAGTAGTACAGTGGGATGGTTTCATCCCTGGTATATCCCCACAGACAGTATTATCTCCAGTGGAAAAGAACTTCAGAAGGAATTAATTTGTCTTGAGTAAAATAACTCTCTCTTGATTTAAGGTGAAGGCATACGTCTAACTCCTGGTAGTTCTACATGGAGTTAACTGATTTGGTTTAGGACGTTCCTGGCACAGCATAGGAGATTTCTTCTTTAAGCTCAATTCCTGTTGTACATCATTCTGGAGCTCTGTCTGTCCTCCCCCAGTTTATTTTGGTTTATGTGGCTTGGCTTTCTGAGAAGTGCTGCTTCTCTCACAGTAACTCACAGTTGATGTAGTGATGTAATATTTCATGAAATTAATATCTGTGTTACATTATAAAATTTGAATGCTGCTGCAGCTACACTCCTCTTGATGTAGAGCAGACACTGTTTGACTAACAGTCAAGACACAGTTGTTATTCTCAGCTTCAGTGTTCTTGAACTGTAACCCATACATGAGAGCTTGCTTTCTTAGTTAATCATCTCTTAAATTAGCAATACAGAGACTTGAAAATGTTTTTTAAATCAGCTTTGTTGGTACTGCCCACATCAGTTCTAGCTGTAAAGGGAAATTTACATTCAAATTTGTGTTGTTCTTAGCAGAATTCTGTTGGGACCTTCACATATGCAATTATGGTATTATTTTTATACTTTTGCCAGTTCTTCAATATTTTGTCTTCCCAAATAATAGATTACATGCAATGTTGCCAGAACCCTGTCATATACAAGGACCTTTGATCCAGTTACAGAATTTTTGTCAAGCTTGCACTCAGTCAAAGAATGTAGACTGCACAGCTTTATCCTTCATAAACAAAGAGCATTAAAACTAAGCTCCTGTTTGCAAACAGGGCTTCTCCTGCATTTAGAGCCATCTGTCAATTACCTGATAAAGTCTAGATGAATTTTTAATTTGCAAAACAGGTAGGAGCACTATTCTGAATAGACTAACTAACTTTAAATTCAGCTCAGCTGAAGAGTTTCACCTCTCCATTATGAAACACACATTTGCTCCCTTTCTGTTAAGCAGCTTAACTCACATCAACCCCAGTCTTTGGATTCTTCTTTTAAATACAGCAAAACATTCATCATGTTTTCTAGTGTTGCAGATCACTTTTGTAGGACTAGAAGTAACATGTTCCCAAATCTAACAAAACTTTCATTGCAAATGAGTCGGACAAAACAAAACTTTTTAAGAGTGCAATAGATACAAATTCAGAAAGAAATCATACTGAAATAGAAGCATGCTGCCCATTCAAATAAAAACTTACACATCACTGCAATTGGTTACACATACAGAGTAGCATTGTAAGCTTGTTCTTCTACAAAATTTATTTTAAACTGATAACTGTAAGAGTTTTATAGTCAGTGTAAAGAGTAAAAAAATTAATCAGTCTGTTAAATAAAAGCAATAGAAGTAGCAAAGATTAACCTTTATGACAGTTGTCAGCTCTGAGCACTGTAATTTGTTTCTGTGGATAAGTTGGTGTTCTAGTAAAGATGTGTCTAGATTATGTCACCAAGAATAATTGCTTGCCTCATCACCAATCAAAATGGCCCAGTGTTCTATTAAAGGAAATAAAACACAACCACTGTATAATCTTAAGGAAACTTGACCAAACAATTGTCAAGGAAATGAATGGACTAGTTATTTATCAAGTAAATTGCAACACTAATCTAGTTTAGTTTGTATTTTAAGTTTTTCTGCTTGAAACTATCTCAAGCAACTAATTTAATGCAAGCTAAATTAAAACTAGAATAGGAATACCACCAAAATTACATTTTTCTTGGCTAGCTATAATCAAAAGCTCATATGCAAGCACCTGCAAGCAGCATCTGTTGCCAAATAGAGAAGGCAATATTATGTTTCATTTGACACAATAAATTTTCTGAAGTACAGAATTTGAAACGTTTGCAGAACAAAGAACTTCTTGTAACCATGACTGATTATAATTATGAGTAGTTCAGCACTGCTGAAGTACCTTGGAATGCTCATTGTTTAACCTGGAAACAATCTACTAAAACATGGTGTATTACCTGACAATATGCACAAAATAAAGAGTCTCATTGTCTTAATCACTAGAATGTCTTGCTTGGAAATAAGCAGAAATATTGTGATCAAACTATTTTGTGCTAAAACAGTTTGAAGCAAAATAAATAAATAAGCAAATAAAGTAAAAATGCAACAAGAACAAAATCCCCTCCCCTGGAAAAAAAAAACCCCAAAAACCAAACAAAAACCCCCAGAAAACCAAAGACCCAACTCCCCCAAAACAGCAAATAAAACAAAACCAAAACAAACACAAACAGAAAATTCCCACAACCCTCTCCCCCAAAAACCATACACCAAACCAACAACAAAAAAACCAACCAACCAACCAACCAAACAAACAAACAAACAAAAACCACAAAAACCCACCGCAAAGTAAATCCAGTAAACTAAACTGAAACACAGAAACCAATAACTTTCTCTCAGAAAATACATGGACTGCTTATCTCTTGTGAATACGTAACTATAGAAGAAGATCTAAACAGCTACAAGATTGCTATCACATGCTTTCATTGGACTTTTCTTTTTTAAAAAAAGCTTCAAATACAATCTAAGATACAGAAAATAAAGCATCATTTTACCAAAATACTAACAAACATTCAGGAATTCAATATAGGCTTACTTTTCCAAGGTTATGTTATCTGTCTGTAACTAGCTACAGCAGTCTTCATTAGTATCATCTGTACTGTCTCAAACCCCAAACAAATCTCACATATATTTCTGCCAAAACTTTACATCCAGAAACTTTTATGCTAAACTCTCAAAATCAGATTTTTTTCAATGCAGCAAAATGCAGATAAATATAGCAGTTGCATTTAATGCCACAATCAAAAGTTGAAAATCTGCAGAACAATTTAGTTATTTCACTAGAAAATCACATCAGTAAGTTTGACCCAACAGTCCTTTGCAGAGTTTGTGAAGGCAGGTGTAGTCTGCTCTTCCTTAATCTCTTAATACTACGTGCAAGAAGGTCTTCCTGTTGCTAGATCAATTTCGTCACAATAAGAAGTTTGCTGTACTGATGTATTCCAAAAAGCAAGAAGAGATGGGGGCTCTGCACAGCATGCACATTCCAGAAGAATCCTTACTGTATAATGAGTAATTTTTTTCCTCTTCATGTAAATGCACGTCTGATGTCTAGACCACACCAAATCTGAATGGCAAGTAATGCTCCCATGGGGTGAGATTTTCTACTGAAAGTCACAGAGGAAAGCACCAGTCCCCAAGGTTTGGCCTCTGATTCAGCAGGTGTCTGCTGGTCCATGAATTATGCTCTGGCTGGTGACACAGCTGTGACTGACATCTTACTCTTAACCATACTAAAACCACCAGCTCTGTAGTGGGAGAATATGGCATGTGGTAGATGGAGAAGCTGCCTGCTTATCTGGTGCAGAGGCAGAGCTGTGAGAGGCTTTAGGCAGTGCCAATATTCCAGAGATATGGGCCTAATCAAACAGACCCAGCCAAGTACAATACTTCCATACTGAGCAATGACTGAAATCAAAGATGTCTGTCCTTTTGCAGGTTGTTATCATGACATCTGTCTTGACCTGCATGGGTTATTATTGGAGTAAAATCCCAATATTACTGGGTGGAACGTGCCTGGGCTCGTCTGGCCCTCACTGCTTGACCAAAGGCGGCAGCTGTGGTGTTTCACCTCAGAGACACCTTTGGTTAGCTGTATGCTGCAGCTAGGCTCTTGGAACAAGTCCAGGCAACAGGAACTCAGGCTCGACCTCTGATGAAGAAGCTTTAGGCGAGGCTAAGAGGAAAAGGAGATGGATCCGGCCAGGGGGTCATAGTCCAGACTTTATTCCTGGGCACGCAGGCCTCTGAATGTAGCGACAGCTCCAACCGAATCGCGACCGCATGGTCCCATGTCATTTTAAGCTCATGGAAAGGGGGAGGGGAAGGGGTAGGTGAGCTACCAACCAGGTAGGAGGGGGGAGGCTCAGGGGACAAATGACACTTGGATGGCCCAATTGTCCCCAGGGCTGAGAGGCATCTTTTGAACTTCACCTATCAGATGACGGCCTTGCTGACTTACTGATATTGATGGACAGCTCTCAGCAGGAGGCAGGGAGAGGGGAAGGGGGAAGGTATTACTACACCTGTGAGGAAGTAGGATAGTAAACACAACATTGCTTCACACTGTAACAGGTTATAACACACAGATTTAGGTTTACCTGATTCTCTCTAGACAGGCATGGCTGAGTAGGGAACCGCTGGTCAACTAAAGGGAAATAAGCAAAGGCACAGGCAGACTGGCATTGATCTTCCTATTTGCACCCGGGATATCATTGGTCTTCTTGGCCAAAAGGACACACTGCCAGCTCATAGATCAGTTTGTCATCTTACTCAGGCTTGGTAGCTCCAAATGTTCATTTAACATCCTGGCTTTTTTTTTACATTACCTTTGTAGAGTTAAAAATTGACAGTAAGTTAAACAATTTTACAGAACGCACATGGAGTCACAATATTAGCATTTAATAGAGGTGTTAATTCCAAACAAACAACTGTTACTTAGACATGCGAGGAGACAAAAAATGGAGAAATTATCCTACTCTTTTGACATACACCCCAATGTTCCTGATTGTTGAAAGTACTGATGAAAGAGCTTACTCAGCTTTTTTTCATAAGGAAGATCAGTTCTTCATCACTGCCTTGATTTGCTTCAATTTACTTGTCAGGATTTTTCTAGGAGCTACAGCTTTCGGATAGCTCTGTTTCAGTCTAAACCAGCTTCTCTTAAAAACTGGCAATGCATTTTAGGCCATGAGAGAAAATGGATTATCTCTTTCTACAGCTTTTCTTCTGCTGTACTGATTCAATCCCTCCTTAGGAAAAACTCTACACTGAACCTTTGGGTTCTGAGCATATCCAGGGCCTAAGTAGAAAGGCTTCAAAGTATGCTGAAGATACTGTGGAGCCGCAGGGAATATCTATGTGTGTCTCCTCAGGGTCCAACAATTAGTAGGATAGAGATTTCTGAACCTGCTGACTTCCAATTTTCTTACATAATCACAAATCTGAATTCCGTTAAGTTTTTTTTGCAAGTTCATATGTAATCTTACAACATATTTTATGGCAGCGAGTTCAATAATTTAATGTAAAGCTTTATGTGAAGTACTTTCATTTAAATCTGTTCTGGTATTTTACTTTGATGAGATTTGATTTTGGTATGAAGAATAATGAATATTGCATCTTCTTTAGAGCACTTGTTTATAGACTGTCCTATCTCCTCAATTCTGTGGTTTGGGCTTGGATTTGGGAAGTGGGTGGTATGGGTTGGTATTCTTCTTCTTTTTAAATGCAAGAGGCTACTGAGTGTTTAACATTTCTTCATCTACTTATTAATGTCAAGACAGAAGCAGTCATCCAGCATCAATGAAGTACTTGAGCAGTGTTAATAAATAAGATGAAAGGATAGCAGAATACAAAGCATTTAAACACAAAGGAAGGAAAAAATGCTAAAGAAACAATACTATAAATGTAAACCAAAAAATGTCGTTATTAAAATTCTTAATTAAAAATACTGTAAGGTAAATGTGTATAGATTAGTCAGACTTTAGAGCTCATAAGAGAAGTTAAACCACAACAGGAGGGTAGTTACACAAGCAATATGAAACAAGAAGTCAATGCTCATGCACAACACCACGCACCACATTCTATACTCACACTTAATCACCAGTTGGAAAGGTAAAATGAACAGCATTCACTCAAAGTTACACAAGATGAATGATTTTTTTTTTGCTTAACATTTAATTGGTCTAAAAAGGGCAATTATACCGGAACTTGTATTAGATTGGTCCCCCATACTTCTCCCATGCATCCTTACATCATCTTTACAAGTCATCACACCAAATCACATAAACACCATTCTAAAAACCATCACACAAAAACATTCTATGATAGTATACAAATCTTTATTTTTCCATCAATTAAAAAATCACCCAAGCTCTTCCCTCAAAAAACTAAAATCTGGTTAAAAAAGGATAATTTAGTCACTACAGATAAGCAAGAGTAGAATTTTTGTACTCAATACAATACAATACAATACAATACAATACAATAAAAATGGCTACAGAAAAGACTGAGATTGCAAAGAATGCCAGCATTGAGTCAGAAGGTAACTCCCAACTGACATAACTTAGAAGATGTAGAGATCAACAGAACAGAGACCCATTAAAAGCCTTGATAAACTAGGTCTGAAAAAATGAAGACTGATACTGTAAGGCAATATAGCATAACACCAAGTAGGCCATTTGGGAAGCGTGGAGTGAAAGGCACAGACTCAACATCTGCTGCACTTTGCACAGAAAGATGTGTCAGCTTTCCTAGGTGTTTATCTTGGAGCCAGTAAAATTGTTTGCAAAGGCTCTGAGAAACAAACAAGGCATAACACATTCTTGAGAGGATACCTCTCTGTTAGTTCCAAATGTTTGCAAGGCCATGTACAGGAATGGTACTATTCTGAATTTTGCCTCTACAGAATACAAGAAAATACTAAAGGAAATAGAGATTACTTCAGGCAATCTAAGAAATCTAATCTATAGAAGTAATGTATAAAATATGATTTTTAAAATAAAAAGGACTGTTAAACATATTTGTTTATTACATGAATTGGCATCTTACAGAAGCAGTGATAAAAACTTTCCATAATGCAAATCTTGATAAAACACTGAAAGCCAACTGTAAGCAGTTAAAATAGATTATTATTTTTTCTTTTTCCACGTTTCATGCTCTCAAATATCCATTTTAATATAAAAGAATAAAATCATCCAACAAGAAGTGACGTTTGATACTAAGAAAGCTTAGTAGGAATCCTATGTCCTAGCCCTGAATTAAGAGACTGATGTTGTTTTGTTTTCAAGTGCATGTGTAGGTCACACTACTTGGGATAAGCTTGGAGGCGCATTCTGTTTGGATCCTCTGGATGTCTCATGGCCATTCCATATCGCAGCAGCAGCTCAATATAAGGCGGCCAAAATGACTCATTGATTGTTATATAAGGTTCATGTGGTGTGGTCATCAATGTGTTTATCAGCATCTGGAAGACCAAAAGGATAAGATTTAGGAAATTAACAAAACAGCTAGATTTTATCTCCTTTAACCAAATTTTTACAAATTACTGTGATGTAAGCAATATAAGATATAAAGGACTATACAGAAGAAATATGAGACCTGTACAAAGTTGAAGTAAAGCAAAGGACTTCCAATTAGCTACATAACATCTATTTTGACGTAAAAATTAGAACCAGAATCCTCTTTTATTCCAGAATAAATGTAGATTAAATGCTGTATCTAGATACAGAATTAGTTAATGGAGTTAAAAACAAAATCAGTTTTGTCATTCTGTTTTAGTTCATGGAGATCATATTCATGCCATCACAATATTGCTCATGGGGGGTACTGCACACATTACAGATTAAATAATCTTACCCATCCCACGGTGCTCTTTCTTATTAACCCAGATATTTAATCTTTCTAATCAGAGCTTTTAAATGTTACACTGTCCCAATTTCAGTAAGTACAAAATATTTTTTGTCCTTTAGTGCTAAAGTCAAATTCAAAATACTTGCTACCAAATTTTATATTTTTGCATCCAGTGCTGCTAATAAAAGACCCAAATGAACAACTATTCTTCTTTTTCAGAACATTCAGAAAAAGAATTGTTCCAGTTAATGTATTTTGTACTTCCAATTATGAGAATTTACTCCAAATGCATTATTCGAGACAAATTTTTACTTGTTTTTTTCTGACATCTGATACTCCAAAATAGCTTTCATGGCTGTAACTTATGTGTACCTCAGAAAACATTTTTCACATTTAACAGGGACTTGAAGCTAGAACATGACTCAACAAAGAAAAACCTTCCAGAATACAAAGATAAGGGACATCGACACTTTAGGTCAGGATGTTGAAGTTCAAAATGAGTCTGAATTTTTCAAATAGTGTGTTCTTCCAAACAGAAGTCAGACATTACATGAGTATGTTCCCATTTTCAGGAGATTAACAACGTCAGAAAAATATGAAGGGCAATTTTAAAGCATTGGAAGAGCTTCAGAGTTCTTTTTCCATAAAGGCTGTGGCCACTCTGAATTCTGATCTGTTTTCAAGCTCTGCCTAATTTGGCATTAAAAAGGATGCTGAGATATTTGAAGCATGTAAAATGATTTTGATGATGTAAGCCCAAAGCCTGGGCTTTAAACTGTAGTACATAGTGATTAGATAATAGCTAATAGTAATTAGATAATAGATAATTGTTCTTAATACCAGAAAGTTTTCATACATCACATTCTGCCTCAAGAAAAAAAAATTCCCCAGGAACATCTTACATATAAAACTTAGAACTGTCTAAGGAGGGAGAACAGAAAATTTCATATGCTACATTTAGGAAGAAAAATTATGCTTTGCAATTCACTTTCATAAACTGCACTGTAATTAAAAATTCACACTAAGCAATGCTTCTATACTTATAAAATCAATCGGAAATGCATGAATCAGATTAACTGATTTCCTTGTATGAATGAATAACCCAGTTAATGCACAAGACTATTGGTCCTTCTGAGGCTACATATTTAGTCCTTCTGTTAATGTATATTTCAGAAATATTTTTCTTGAAACAGTATAAAAGAGCATGAAATTGACCTTTTTTTTTGTTAAACACCGTATTTGTCTCTCCCAGCATGAGCCACTAAGGCACATAAAACATCTTTGAACCAAACATTGTAAAATCAAGAAATAAGACAGCCATTCTCCAGCCTAAACTGAACCAGTTAATTACTGCCACACCTCTTGTAATAATGTGGGGTTTACTTTGATAGGAATTAAAATAGAAAACTGACCTAAATTCACAGAATGGTTTGCGTTGGAACGTACTTTAAAGATTATCTCGTTCCAAGCACCTACCATGGGCAGGTGTACCTTCCACTAGATCAGACTGCTCCAAGCCCCATCCAACCTGGCCTTGAACACCGCCAGGGATGGAGCATCCACAGCTTCTCTGGACAGCCTGTTCCACTGCCTCACCACCCTCACAGTAAAGAATTTATTCTTGAAAGCTAATCTAAATATCTATTCTTGTAATTTAAAACTATTCCCCCAAGCAAAAAGTTGCTCTGTATCTTTTTATAAGCCCCCTTTTAGAACCAGAAGGCCACAGCGAGGTCTCCCTGCACTCTTCTTGTAGACACAACATTCTTAATCATTCTAGATTAACTGTCTTAGCTAAATACCACATACTGTTATTTATATTAGTAATAAACACTTTATCATCATCATAATCATTACATCTGAATATTAAAAAATTCCTCAAATCTTTACACAGTAAAAACATCTTACCTGTAAAATTTCTTGCAAAGTTATCAGTTCTACAACTGGCTCTGCCAAACAGTTCTGGAAAGATAAACATCCCCCAGCCAAATTAACAAAACCCCAAACCAGTTAAGAAAAATTTTAATTGACAAAGTAAAATAATTACACAATTATTTGATTGCATAGTACACAAAAGATGAAAACTTTTTGTTAGATTTAGTCCTGAGAGAAATACAGGTAGCATTTAAATCTACCAGTTCAAAATCCTACACTTCAAATGTAACATTTTCTGAATTATCAAGAGAAATTTATCTAAAGTGATCATAATGTTTTCATCTGTGTTTACATTTAAATAAAACCAAGTACATCAAATTTATAATGTAGTACAGAACGTTCTGTGAACAAGATTTGTTGGAGGAAAAAATATTTTTCATGAGCTTTCAATAAATGTTTATAATAGAAATCTGACACAACTCAAGACTTAATTTCATAGTGCCTCAATATTTTTTCACAATTTGACAATGCATACTTGCTTTGAATTCAACTAAAACATTTATCTTATCAAGGTTGAGAAATAGAATAATTAAAAATTTTGGTGGAATAAAAGGCAATGATAAAACATCACTAAAAGATTACTTCTTTTCCTTTGTAGCAAGCAAATCATGCCATTTGTCTATAGAGATTCCTTTGGCAGCAATGTCAATGGATCTACTTGTACTGTTGCATGGTAAACCTGATTCTTTAATTTTCCAGTTTTATTCTTTTTCCCCATGCACTTCAGTTTCAACAAAATAAAGGAGATAATATTCCACTGGCTTTCTCAGCATTGCTGTTGAATGCATGAATTTATGACCTATGATATTACCAGCTGTGTAGCATCTTATACAAATTTCACTTCTGGAACAGAGGAAGAATACAAGCAAGAAGGAAGAATATTCTGAAAGGCAAGCTCTGGATCCTTTTTCCCAGTCACAGTTTGTAATAGTCTCACCTGCAGACAGTCAGAAGTTTCAGTTTCCAGGGAGAGCCTGCTCCATGGAAGCTCTGCAAATCCTGGTGCTATGAGCCAATAACATCTATCTCTATGCCCTTATCTCGATATTTGGCTGAGGAAATAGAATCAACATTACCTATCAGCAAAAAGCTCCTTAGAGCAAACATGAAGGTACTTCACAACCTTTGCTGATACATTTCCCTGGTCAAAATTACAACTAATACAATTAAGTACCGCTAATGACTTGATGCTTATAAAGTCATTAAGCAGGATGCTCAGCATTTCATTATTTAGCCTGAAAGGCACCTTCTTCACCCTTCCTATCAGACAGATTTGCATAAAGAATATTCCTCAGCCTCTAATTTTTCGTATTATTATCTTGAAAAAAATAAAAGTAGATTTTTATCCTAGATTTAAAATGCAAGATCATCGTTACTACAGTCACTACCTATATTAAAGGTGTTGGGCCATGGCAATGGAAGCCAACCTGAGCTGTTATGATGTAGTCTTCACTCCCATTCCCACTCCCAATCCCACATGCATGTTGCCAGGTGAAAGGAGAGTGGAACCAGACCAGTGAGGCTTGGAGCAGTTCAAACTATACTGCAGCCATGTCCTGCACATTTGCCCTCACACAGAACCACTGTGAACACAACATGCTTCCACAAAGTGAAGCAAAATT
>NW_005054537.1:391585-402428 GCF_000277835.1 Geospiza fortis | reverse complement strand
AGCTGACAGGAGAAGTGAATAATGTGTTCTCCTGAACCAACATAGCAGCTAATTTCATTGCTAATTCATTGCTAATTCATTGAGTGTATTTCTTACACTCAATAAATGTAGGCAAAAATGGCTTGCTGTCTTGCCTTCCCAGCCAATTACTTAGATGCAGATTAAGAGGTACCTGTAGTTAAGCCAAGTGATTCAAGTGAGTCAAAAGGTATAGAAAAGCTATGAATTCACAAAGAGTGAAAAGAAAGAAAAAGACTGTCAGAAAACAGACTCTGTTTAAGAGTTCAGGAAGTATATAAATAAAATTTAAGCTAAGGAAAGATAAAACCTCGTGTTGAAATTAATCAAAGCAGTTTTTTTGTTTAAGTAAAGCAATAGGTGACAGCCAACATGGCTTCACTATAGACCATTTACACCCAACAAATTTAGTGGCCTTCTACAAGAATTACAGTATTTGTGGAAAAGGAAGAACAACAGATGGCATCTACCTGAACTTTTGCAAGTCATTTGACACTGTCCCAGATGCAACTGTTTCTAAAATGGAGAGACTTAGACCAAAATATGTCATATTTACTAACAACAGGAAAGGAAAGCATTGGTATGAAGAAAAACTAAGATTCAACAAAATAAGATATTTGAATAATACTTTGAAAATGAACACCATGTCTTGACAAATCCACTGGTATTTTTATATGCAAAATATGTGCTTATGTGCAAAACAATTTTTTTTTAATTAAAAGATCAGGATTCATTAGCTGCAAATTACAGTCAGAAAAAGACAAGAGTGTACTTTGTTGCTTTCGAGATGAGTGTGAGCTAGTAGTTTTATTTATAATATTGTTTCTTAGCAGGTTGTAAAAAAGATGAATCCAAGTGAAAACACACATGAACCATGGTTATTACCAGGATAAGCTAGAGAATTGAAAAATATTATCTTGCAGGAGAACATAAAGGTGTAGCTAGTTCAATTAGCAAAACAAAGAAAGAGAGGATATGAGATTGCTGCCGTAAATATATAAGGAGGAATAAACACAAGAAAGAAAAAGAGCTATTCTGAGATGCTAGAAGAAAAAACACAGGAGAAACAGTAGTAAAAAAAATTATTTGCTCTAAAATGGAGCTCAATGATAATATTGAAGAAATTATATTATGTAGTTACCTGAAATAACAGGGAACTGGATTAAAGAAATAATTTCAACTTCTGTAATGTTAAGTGTTCCTGAAATCAAAATCAAACCCTGCCTTTTTTCATAGCTTTTCTTTATCTATCAAATACTAATGGTAATCGTTTTATTTTTACTGCACACTTTGAATTTATTGTGCAAAATACTCCCTGGCTGTCTATTCTCCCTGAGGTTTTACGATAATTTTTGACCCAGTTTGCTTGAACAAAATCTGATGGTTAACATTCCAAACTACTCTGTAATTATAAACACTTTTCCTTATAGTTCCAAAAACATTGTTAGACAATTAAAATTTGCTTTGCCAAGGAAAATAGGAATCTACTTGCCCAGTCAAGTAAAAAAAAAAAGGAGTCAATTTGGATTGAACCCCACACCATTTCAAATTTGGCATAGCTTGCAGTTCAGTAAGAAATACAATATATTGCTATGCATCTCATTGGGTAAGCGATATATGCATTAAGAAAAGAAAATACCCAGCTGGAAACAACCTTAAATAATATAAAACAACCTGAAAAATATAAATTAAACCTAGAGGATCAGCTGTAAAGATTATACTTATTTCAAAATACAATTGCAGGTTCAATGCTAGTGACTTCAAACAGATACTGCATCTAATTAAACATAAACTGAACATTACATATTTAATAGATAAAGAAAAGTCTTACCTCTTTTTCAATATTTTCACCTTCCTCTAGCGGGGGAAAATGTTCATCCAGGAATTCATCCAAAGCACTCATGAGTTCTTTCTTATAGGTCGTTAATATCAGTACTTTATTTTTCAGTTCATTGAGTTCTCTAGTTTTCAAACTAACAGTAAAAACACAGCAACAAAACAAGGCATCAAATCAAGTAACTAAAAAGTTCCTCCTAAGTAAAAAAACCCCTTATTATCTATTGTTAGAAATTCAACATCTTTAATCAAAGGATATGGCAGCATTACTTTCATGTTTCAAATATGGATTACTGAGCAATTATTTGATCCATTAAACAAAACAAACAAAAGGAATAAATTTTAAGAGTTTGCTTGCTCATTTGCTCCCGTTGATATTTAAATTATTGAATTTGTAACACAAAAATGTAGAAATACCTTTTTATGGAAGGATATTCAACTTCAGTATCTGCCTCTTCTTCCACTTCATCTAGCATCTGCTTCTGTTTCTCATACCACAGCTGTTCTCTTTGAAACATGAAAGGTAGGAAATGGCACAACATATAAATAGTTTCCCTGGTCGGTCAAAAAAAGAAAAAAACTTACAGCATTCCAAAGTCCAAATTACTGTATTACCTTTCCAGATCTTCTTCCAAATGTCTATTCTTTGACCAAACTGTTGACAGCACTATTTCAAGATCAATTTTTACTTTCTGCAACTATAAAAGAATAGAAATTAAACAGTTTGCAGGTAGCCCAGACTGTAGTATTTGTTCTATGTAAGGCTACATCTGTAAATCTGATACAGGGGAACAAAATCATCTGCAATGCCTTAATAAACATTAAAATGCAGTTTAAAATGCAGGAGCTATTCAAAATGTCACTGTGACCAGTTGCTCATTAGTGTCTTCTTGAAGCTCACAGAGCTTAACAAAATACTTAATTTTACCTGAAGTACACACATGAACTGCTCAGCTGATAAATGGCTGAGGAGAAAATGTCTACAGCACCAGGGCTCTATTGTCTAAACTACTGCAGCTGCTGGCAAGAATGAATCCATGCTACTTGCACCACAGAAAATGTACAGAAAATGAAGATGCATCAAAGAAAGACTAACTGCATCCATGAATTAAATGATCCTCAGTGCTATGACATATCTGGGACAGAAAACACAGAGAACTAAAAACTACTGCAGTCAGAAGCTGTAGGCATTGCTGAATCTAGGGAACAGTGGACTCTCAGTGGGCTGGGTCTTTCATTATAGGAATCACAGAATGGGTAAGGTTATGTTGAGGAACACATTCAGTGCAGGCAGCTCAGGGTGCAGCTGCAGCAGAGCTGCAGGGTGGGCTCTGGGTTGAGCTCTGGCTCTGGCAAGAGCCCCAGGCAAGAGGCCAGGAACTGCCAACTCTAGAACAGGGGGCCTGAGGCCCTGCCAGGTGAGGGGACATTGAGACATGGCAGGAGCTGATGACACCCGGACTTATCTGTGTTTACACTGTGAGGGTATAAAAGCCTTTTGGCTTTGAGGGTATAAAAGTCCTTTTTTCTGGGTCCTTCCTCAGAGGCACCCAGCTCAAGCTGTTATTCTGTTATTATGCCATGATTAAATTATTTTAAGGATCAGGATGTGTGAACCTAAGGGCCTAGGACTGAGCTGGTAAGGACACCTGATCTGTGTGAGTGTGGGTAGCTGTGAATGGGCTTAGTGACTGACACCACAGCTCCTGGACTGTTGGATGGGGAAGTTTCCTTAACAATTGTGACAGGCCACAGTGGGTCATGTGGACCAACCTCCTGGTCAGGCAGGGGTCATCCAAGAACACATGGCACAGGCTGCATCCAGACAGTTCTTGACAAACCCCAGCAGGGGAGACTACATAATCTCTCTGGGCAATCTGTTTCAGTGCACAGTAAAGAACCTCTTCCTTGTGTTCTTGTGCATCCCATGGCCTCTTGTCCTACTGCTTGGCATCAATGAGAAGAGCCTGGCTCCGTTCTCTTTAGACACTTGCATAAATTTATGAGATCCCCTGTTAGAGCACTATGGTCTTGTACAAAATAATGTTTCTTATACAAGCCTATGATTTGGATGTATTTTTTCTGTTTCCATACAAAATAGGAGCACTAGGAATTTAGCTCAAAGAAATATACATTCTGAAAATATGCTACAGAAACAAATATGCTCGATACATATAACATCTGGAAAAAACCCTGTAATCCTCAAATATCAGATCAACATGCCAATCAAAGTGTGTAACCTAACAACTTTTTGAGACTGACTCTTAACAGCAGTCAGATTTGCTGTTGTGAGTGATACTAGAAGGCATTAGACCCAGGAATATTCTCAAGTCACATAGCATTCCTACGTCCCATCAATATAGTATAATGTTACCCACAAGACATTATTGATTTGCTCTTTCTTCCAATGGAGGAGCTCAACAAAATATTTGCAAATTATTGCCACTGAACTCAATGTCTAAGATAACTGACTCTTCCATGTAACACATAATATTACATAATCTTCTATTAAGTATGAAATGCAATATGTTATAAAATTTTATTTAAAAAAACACACCCAAATATCTTAAAGGCAGGCATCTTTTCAGTGGTACAAAGTGATAGCACAAGAAGCAAGAGGCCCAAACTCAAATACAGGAATTTCCATCTGAAAATTAGGAAAAACTGCTTTACTGGAGGGTGACTGAGCACCGGAACAGGCTGCCCAGAGAGGCTGTGGAGTGTCCTTCTCTGAAGATATTCAAAAGCCATCTCAACACAATCCTGTGAGGCACTTAGGGACAGGGTTTAGTGGTGGATTTGAATGGTTGGACTCGATCACCTTAGAGGCCTTTTCCAATCTAAACTATCGTACGATTCTATCTTCAGAGGTCCCTTCCAACTCCAGCCATTCTGTGACAAATTAGCAATTAAAATTCAGCCACAGATCAACTTGAAAACACAATTCTGTGTGGATCTTCTTGCCCGAGCACTTGAGCAATGTTAACTGAAAGCAGTCTTGAAAAGTACAGTGTGTAGGCTTCGGGCCTAGAAATGGACCCTGCTGCACAATGTTACAGATGATAGTTAAGTCTTGGCAAGGCATGGTCATCAGTCAAGATTTCTGTCTCCTGGTGGCATCCAGCACAATGGGACTCCAATCCTAAGTGAGGCCTTGGAGCATTAATGTAGCAGGGATGTCGATTGTCACATCATTTTCATTGCATGCAGATAAGTTTGCTGAGCTACTGTGATTAGATGGTGCGTCCAGAGGCAAAATACTGTTTATTGTGCACTACTCAGTGACTTGTGCAATAAGTCAGTTTAAGACCTCACTCATTACAACTAGGAAATTTTATTAGTTATACTAGAGGGGGAAAAAAAGCATTAGAACAACATAAATGGCTGAAGGAAAACACACAGCATTTTAGCAGTCCACCCTAAGAACAGTCATAGGAAAATGCAGCAATTGCATGTATTGGTTTTTTTCCCAACAAAATTTTATTAGACTTACCTCTTCTATTCCCAAGTCTAACAGTACACCTGGATTGGCAGAAATTACTGAAAAATAAAATGAATTGCTTATTTTTTGCACTGGATGAAAAAGATTTATTTATACTGAAAAGCACCTCAGCTAGAGAGAAATCTGTGTAGCTTCTGAAAAAGAATTTGGCTCTCAGTAGTAGTTTAACCACATGCTGTGGTGTCCTGCCGGGCTAACCTACTATCACTATTCAGCAAACTAAATTAGACTGAAAAAAGTGCAGTGTTAATGCTTTTGTGTTATTTTTATACCTGAACTGGCTCCAAATACATTAGTGAGGGTGCATAATGAATAAACAGCACATGTCTATACATTTCAAGACAACCAAGCCTGATTTTTTCAGCAGAAGGCATTCCATCAACATTACCAATGTGGGCAATCAAATTCTTCCAGTCCTCCAATTCCTTGTTAAATAGCCTCCTAAATGCTTGATCAGGACTATAGAACCTAGTTTAAACAACTTCAGAAGCATTTCACCATCCTTACTGTTCACAAGAACAGCAGGGAGATGAATGGCCCAGCAAGGCCAATATCCTAACTCAAAACACTGAGCAACAGCAATACCTAAGTGAAACCAAAGTGCAATTCAAGAAGATGGAAATTTTTCTCCAGAATACTTCTACAAAATGCAGTGATTTAGGACTCATGCGTTTTCAGAATAAAAAGTTAAATTCTTGTTTTTTACAGCATTCAACAGACTCCAGTCAATTCTCAGATCCATGTCAACTTGCAGCTTCTGCATTAACACATGACTTTTTTGAACTATTTCAATACAATATCAGGAGAAATGAAAGCTATTCTAACAGATTAAAATCTTTATAGGCAGGTTTTTTGGTGCAAGTTTGGGCTTGAAATCTCTAATCTTACAAATAATTACTTAAATAAAAATTCCTTAATCAAAAAGGAAATCCTTAACCATCTCATGACAGCATAAAACATCTCCTAAATACACACAGTCTATTTAATAAATTCAGAAAAGTACTTTCTTTGGTAATGTTATAGTACTTACCTCAAAAATTTTAAGGAGCTTTAGATTAGTAGTTTTAAAAGCACTGTTTGTTCAGAGATGAAAATCAGAAAAACTACTGAAGCATCAAAAAATGCATTAAATTAAATTCTTCGAAAACTCCTTTTAATTGGAAAATTACTGTTTCTAAATCTTGACACAAAATTTGAATACTCTGCTTCCACTTAAGCTTAAGAGCTGCAGGAGACAGTGGTCTGTGCTTTATTAGAGTAAGATTCCTTTATTTACATTAATATACTACCTACATGTGATAAAATTAATTGGTGAGCTCTTATTCACATTCACTAGTATATTTGAAAAAAACCCATACAACTGCCTCATAATGCTTCTTTATTTTTAGATACCTGATCCTGAGTTCATGCTTGCCATTCACTGTTCATGTTGTGTGAGTATCAGAATAGAAGGCACTGTGTTCCTGGGAAAGAAATCACTAGCCATAACTTAGTGAAGGAACAATGCAGATCTAAAACAGTGGGACAACACACTTATGCCAGCTGCTGCTGTAAATTCACTGCTTGCTCAATCCACAATCAATTAATCTTTTTCGGTTTTGTTGAATCACTACACTTGCAAAAAAATCAAATGTCAGAGAGAATTGCCTAGTAATACACAGTACAATTACTAAGAAAAATACTACCAGATGCTAGGAATGTAAAAGCAACTACTATGCACATGTTTATACAGAAACCCAAATTAAAATAAAACAAAAAGGTATTTGGCAGAATACTGCTATTTTGCAAAGAAAAACAGAAATTATGCAGAGACCACAACTGTTTGAAATGGTTTAAAATATGGTTACTTTCACTTCCTGATTTTCCAAAGGTAAAAGCTAAATTTTATTTTTATAAGCCAAAAACTTTTTTAGAAGTTTTAATTCAGCTGATTTAGCAGATCTAGAGCTACATAAATAAAACCAGAAACTGAGAAAGAAAAAGACACTAAAGTAAAAGCTTTGCAAAAATAAAATTTGCATCGTGAATTCAAGTCTGTTTGCCAATATTGTGCTCAAAAAAATGTAGAACTGCCAAGCTATAACCTCTGTAAATAAGGTTTAAGACTGAAATGCTGACAGGTCCTCATTTACAGGAAATGAACTGGCCAGTACTAAAAGCTAAATTCAAAGTAACAAGACGGCCCGACATTCATGCTCTATTAGAAAATTGTATTAAATCAGTATTTCTGCTATTTTTATTTAGATAAAATCAGACAATGTTTTCAATTAAGTAATTCCTCCTTCAAAACAAATAGTAGGTAGAAAGAAGCCAAGACAGAGAAGTAAGCAAAGCGGACTCCTCATTTCCATACAAGCACCATAACTCTATTCAAATTCTTAGCAGGATTTTTTTCTTCCACTGGAAAGGGAGCCAAAAAAGGCAGAGATTTGGTTGTAAAGTATTAATTATAGACAATTCTCCATTAAAAAATTTGGATTTCTAATAAGAAATATTATCATCTGGGAAGAAGTAAGAATGGCTGAACAAAGCAAGTCAGCAAGCCAAAAAAATAGGTCAAGGATATTTTTAAGCCAATAGCTTGAAGTTTAATATACATATTTTAGTACGGAAATCTAACAGCCTCAGGTATTTTACCCAGATAAAAACTAAGTTCTTTCAATTAATTTGCTTTAAGCCAGCAACTTATTCATGAACAGCAGCCAAGAACCAGTATGTTCCAAATTCATTCAATGACATGCCTTTGGTCTACATACCTCAGAAGCACTGGAGGCTGACAGTTCTTGGAGTGAGGCTTACAACACTGAAATATGAATTTATTCTAATACAGCAACAGTATCTATTTATTAAAAAAAATTAACATCCCAGCTTCTCTTATTTAGTGATAAGATGGAGCAAATACATAGACTTTGAAAAAAGTTGGAGAACTGCCTCTGATGTTGATCTGAAAAGGCATTTCCATTTGGCTAAATGACAAAATATTGGAAATCACCACATGCTGCCTATAACACATTCCTATAATTTTGCCAATACTACAAAACCAAGCCTTTACTAGCATAAAAATATTCAATTGAGTCAATATATTAATTTAAAGATTAACTAGAACTTTTACTGGATTGACAGTTGCTAACAGGTCCTTGACAGGAGACATAACCATGAGTACTACCAGAATATTAATGATAGTGCAGTGTGAACTGTTTTAGGAATGTCCATATGCGACATCTGAAAACAAAGATTACTTTACTCACACTTAGATCCTGAATGCTTTTATTTCCAGTGTCTGGCCACATCAGCCTTGAAAGAGGGTAAAATTTATCAGCAGTGGTGCTTATGTACAAAGAGAACTTTGAAGAACTGAGGAATTGATACCTTTTGACTGATAATGCCTAACAAATATAAGAACTACCACTAGTCTCAGTGGTTTGTGCTTCTCAGAATCAGTAAGTGTTCTGGATTCCTGTGTTTTTTAAAAATTCTAGTTGCTCGTACCACTTTATCTTGACTTGAAATCTCCAATCCCTGTTAATTCAAAATAGGTATTTCACTACAGTGTAAAGGGCTTAGCACTAAAGGTCTACTTCAAAGTTTCAACTGTCACATCATAATACTCCACACCTTTAATCAGAAAAATAATCAGATGTATGGTTAATGTATCCGCTTCTTGAAAGACAGAATTATTTGCCAAAATATTTCTGTTCTAAAAACGAAATACAAATAAAAGATAGAGAAAAAACAATCACTCAGAAAAGAATATGAAGGAGGGTAACAGGATAATTAACTTTTTTTATTTGGTTAGGAGATCTGCTAATAGGTGTTTTTCCATTTAATTGACTGATGAATTGTGATATGAATCGTGCACTTATTTGTCCAGAATCATAGGATTATAGGATTATAGTGAATTCACTTTTAATTTCAAATTGAATTAGAACTGAAGTGCAAATATAATGAAGAAATGAAACATACATGCTACTTTTTAAAGTAGCATAAGTTTAATTTCTAAGTAGTTACGGAATGAAAATACAATCAGCAGACACTCAATATACTCATGACCTACATGAAAGAAACTTTGTAGCAGGTTATACAAACATTCTTTACAAGGAAACAGTTACTTACCTTCAAGATTTCTTGTTTGCCACTGATGAAAATCTATTGTTATCGCTTTCCATTGCAGCATTAACAAGGAAAGCTGTGTAACAAGAAAAAAAGCATCTCTTGAAGTATGTTGAGTTGCATTGGCATAAAATGAGGTGGAACAGGATAGAAATTGAATTGTTAAGTTAATACAGCAGAAAACAAAAAAAGCATCTATTACAATAGAACACTGGTTTCTTCAAAATATTTTACAGCAATTCACAGGGATCATGGAATGTTTCTATTATTTTTTCAAAAGGGGGAAATGAGAAGGAGTCAGAATTGGCAGAGTTGTGAAGGCCCTTCAGAGGAAGGTTCGTACAGGTAAAGAAATACTTTCTAATGTCATTTCTGAACCACCCTTTGCCAATCTTTGAACTATTCCCACACACAGTATCACTGGATATCAGGGAGAAGACATCAGCATCTCCATCTCCACTTCCCTGAGGAAGATGTAGAGAGTAATCAGAAAAAACCCCTCAGCTCCTTCTCTACTAAGTAGAGAAGCCCAGAGTCCTCAGCAGTTCCCCCCAGGACATGCCTTCCAGCCCCTCACCAGCTTTGTTGCCCTCCTCTGGATGCACTTGAGGACCTTCATAACCTTCTTAAACTGTGGGGCACAAACTGCACTGAGCACTACAGGTGAGGCTTCATGGCCCTGACCACAGGGACAATCCCCTCTCCTGTGGCTGGCAGTGCCATGCTCAGGGTTCCTGGGATGCCGTGTGCCCTCCGGGCTGCCAGGGCGCACTGTGGGCTCTGTCCCCTCTCCTGTGGCTGGCAGTGCCATGCTCAGGGTTCCTGGGATGCCGTGTGCCCTCCGGGCTGCCAGGGCGCACTGTGGGCTCTGTCCCCTCTCCTGTGGCTGGCAGTGCCATGCTCAGGGTTCCTGGGATGCCGTGTGCCCTCCGGGCTGCCAGGGCGCACTGTGGGCTCTGTCCCCTCTCCTGTGGCTGGCAGTGCCATGCTCAGGGTTCCTGGGATGCCGTGTGCCCTCGGGGCTGCCAGGGCGCACTGGGGCTTGCCCTGAGCCACTGTCAGCCAGCACCCTCAGAGCCCTTCCTGCAGAGCTGCACAACAGCCACTCCTTTCCCACTGGTTTGCTGGTATTAGATGTCATGATGCCACTGAGGATTGCCCAATGTTCTAAGCCAGCTCAACCCCTCTGCAAGGCCTCTGGTCCCTCCAGAATGCCAACCATCGTCCAGTTCGGAGTCATCAGCCAGTGTGCTCACAGTGCATTCCAATCCTTCATCCAGATCACTGATAAACACGTGGAACAGAGCTGAGCTGCACCCTGAGGAACACCGCTGGTGGCTGGTCACCAGCCAGATACAGCCCCAGTCACTGCACCCC
>NW_005054537.1:385207-391431 GCF_000277835.1 Geospiza fortis | reverse complement strand
GCTGGCCGTGCTATGCTCAGGGTTCCTGGGATGCCGTGTGCCCTCCGGGCTGCCAGGGCGCACTGTGGGCTCTGTCCCCTCTCCTGTGGCTGGCAGTGCCATGCTCAGGGTTCCTGGGATGCCGTGTGCCCTCTGGGCTGCCAGGGCGCACTGGGGCTTGCCCTGAGCCACTGTCAGCCAGCACCCTCAGAGCCCTTCCTGCAGAGCTGCACAACAGCCACTCCTTTCCCACTGGTTTGCTGGTATTAGATGTCATGATGCCACTGAGGATTGCCCAATGTTCTAAGCCAGCTCAACCCCTCTGCAAGGCCTCTGGTCCCTCCAGAATGCCAACCATCGTCCAGTTCGGAGTCATCAGCCAGTGTGCTCACAGTGCATTCCAATCCTTCATCCAGATCACTGATAAACACGTGGAACAGAGCTGAGCTGCACCCTGAGGAACACCGCTGGTGGCTGGTCACCAGCCAGATACAGCCCCAGTCACTGCACCCCACTGAGCTCTATACCTCAGACAGGTCTTTACCCAGCACACTGTGAATCTGCTCATCCCACAGCCGCACAGCCCCCAAGGATACTGTGAGGGATAGCACAACAATGACATTTAACAAGAAGAAATTACATATGCACTGATTAGGAAAAAGTCCAAACAAGTATTGAAGTTACACCCCCTTCTCCTCCCATTTTGCTGCTTATGCTAGTCATTTATTGGTTGCATTTTTCAAACTTAGTAAGAGAAAATCTGTCCTGATCTTGATTCCTGAAACTTCAGTTATATTTCCTCTCCCCTGTCCAGATGAAGAGGGGAGTGATGAAGAGCTAAGCTGGCCAGATAGGATTAAACCCACCACAGGGAACCGGCAGGTGAAGTGGTAAAGCCACTATCCATCACATTTGAAAAGTCATGGCAGTCTGGTGAAGATCCCACCAATGGGAAAAGCAGACACACAACCCATATTATGAAGAAGACAGAAACAAAAATCTGTAAACTACAGATTGATCAGTCTCGCCTCTGTGCCCAGCAAGACCAAGGAGCAGATCCTCCTTGAAATTACACTAAGGCATGTGGAAAATTAAGAGGCAACTATTGTTAAGCAACATGAATTTAAGGGCAAATCACGCCTGACAAATTGGGTGGCTTCCTATAACAGGATTAGGGCATTGGTGCATAAGGGAAGAGCGACTGATATCATCTATCTGGGAGCTGTGCAAAGCATTTGACACTGTTTGGAACAACATGCTTGTCACTAAACTCTTGAGACACAGATGTGACAGACTGCTCAGTGGGTAAGGAATTGGCTGGATGGTCACACTCAGGTACAGTCAACAGTTCAGCATTCAGGTGAAGATCCGCGATGAGGGGGCATTCCATAGGCCTCGTTTCTGAGACAGGCACTATTTAACATCTTTGTCAGGGACATGGACAGTGGGATCAAGGGCACCCTCAGCAAGTCACTGACAGCACCAGGCTGTGTGGGGCAATTGACACACTGCGGGGAAGGTATGGCATCCAGAGGGACCTGGACAGGCTTGAGAGCCGCTCTAGTATGAAACTAATGAAGTTCAACAAGACCAAGCACAAGGTCCTATGCCTGGGTCGGGGCAACCCCCAGTATCAATACAGGTTGAGTGAGAGCAGCCCTGCGAAGAAAGATCTGGGATTCTTGGTGGATGGAGAAGTTGGACACATGCATTTGCGGTCCAGAAAGCCAACTATAACCCCACATCAAATGCAGTATGGCCAGCAGGTTGTCAAAGTAGGGGATTTTGCCCCTCCACTCTGCTCTGGTGAGACCCCACCTTGAGTGCTGCCTCCAGCTCTGGGGTCCCCAACATAAGATGGATGTGAACTTGCTCAAGTAAGTCTGGAGGAGAACCAGAAAGATGACTGGAGGGCTGGAATACCTCTCCTATAAAGACAGGTGAGGGGAGTTGAGTTTGTTCAGCCTGGAGAAGGCTCCAGGGAAACACTATAGGACCTTCCAGTACCTGAATGGGTGCTAAAAGAAAGAAGAGAGACTGTTTACAAGTGCATGTAGTGATAGGGCATTGGGAAATGGCCTTAAGATGATAGAGGGCAGGTTTAGATTAGATACTGGGAAGAAATTCTTTATTGTCTAAGCACAGAGACACTGGAACTGGTTGCCCAGAGAAGCTGCAGATGCCCCATCCCTAAAAGGGTTCCAGGCCAGGCTGGAAGGGGCTTAAAGCAACCTAATTTAATTGAAGGTGTCTCTGCCTATGCCTGGGTTAGAACTAGATTATCTTTAAGGGCCTTTCTAAGCCAGGCCATTCTGTGATTCTAGGGTCTTAACAGAAAACGGAGTATTTTTAAAAACCCACTGTCTTACCTTGGCATCTGATGGTAGCAATGTGTCTGTTCCTAGAACCATTAGCTTTCTCTGACACTTGGTAGAAAAAAAAGAAGTAAAACACAAAGAAAGTTTGTTTACTCTTCTCTTTTGTAAGAACAAAGTGAAATTCTTAGAAATTTAAACACAACTTTTTAAATATAGAAATAAATTAATTTTAACTTGGATCCTTCCACATCCCTTATACCCTAACCCAAAACAGCAAATTAAGAAAAATTTTGAAATCACAGCACAGTAAAGCAGAACTTAATTAACTCTGAAGGAGAAAAGTAGCAGCTCAAGAAAGATGTATTCTTTGAGTAAAAAGGCAAGGGAAATGTTATGAGGGAAAAGTTCATATGGGGAAAGGCATTGAATGGATGATGACCATGAGAAACTGGGAAGAGTCATGGATAAGGCTGAACAGTATTCCCTAAAACTGACAGAAGTTTCTCTTTTCTGGGAATCCAGAAAATAAAAATAACCAGCCCTATACTGTTATTTGTTAACATACTGCGCTTTGTACAAGAGAGAAGTTTTAACCATGACAATGTAACTGTGAGTTTGCAAGGGAGTAAGCATAGGGAGACATCACTGTCCTCCTCTGCCTCTCTCTCATCCTATTCTCTCTCTCTCCTCTAAGATCCAAAGGACCTGTGAAATGGAATCCCATCTTTTGTGAGGCTAAAGAGAGAAGGGTCTCTGTATGCTGGTACTACCGCAACATAAATAAATTGTTTCATTTTCCATAATTTTAATATACACTTCCATACTAAATAAATCATAACGTCAGCACATTGACCCTACAAGGCATTCTTTACCTCTCTCAGCACTTCTACGTTTGACCTTTCTGAAGAAATTATTTCCTTTTTTTTCTGTTTGTTTATGATTTTTTGTTTTCTTGGGGTTTTTTGGTTGGTTGGTTTGGTTTTATCAAAGTGGTTTCTTTGGAGAGGGTGGGGCAAGCATGTGGTGAATAAAATAATTCTGAAAAAGCTCTATAATAAACCTCATCTATCATTTATATGTGCATACCTCTTTCATCTGCTTCCAAATACTCTCACATTCAGCCAAGAGTTCTTCCTTGGCTTCAACAGGACCAGTTGTGTTACTGATTTCTGATAAACATTCAGCCTATTAACAAGCAAAGAGAACAGTTATCATGTAGATCTACAATAACTGATGAATTAATCATACCTGCCATTTCAGATCAACTATGTAACAGAATAAACTCCCTCAATCCAAAGCTTTTAGCCTCCTCTATAGTTTAAAAAGCCCCCCAGCCATTACATAAAATCAGCTAACGATATAACTAAGTAAAATCAGTGTCCAAGAAGACACTAATAATTTAAAATTGAATGACAATTCAATTAATTTAAAATTGAATGACAATTGAATGACACTTTTAAAATTGAATGACAAAGTCCTAAATTTTCATAACTGCTTTGATTATTTGCCATGGCTTCTTTATTTTCCAACAACTTTATTATACAAACAATAAGAGAGTCTCACATCTACAAAGCCACACTCTACCTCCATTTATCTGTAATATTTATTATATATTTTATATATTTTTATATATATAATATTTATTTTTAAGCAGTTACTGCTGTTCTGTCAATAAACATGGTAATCTATTTCTCTTTCATTTGAATTCATAATATTTTTGATTAACAAATTAAGCACCCTCAAAGTTACTAGAAAAACAAACAAAAGAAACTGAAAGAACATACAGACAACCAAGGAAAGAGAGCACCGGGGCAGCCAAAATAAAAATCAATCCAAGTTAAATTTAAAACTTTGAGAAACTGTTGGGACAGAAAGAAACAGCTGGCATTAATTTATGAATTTGTATGTTTCTCACTTAAGAGATACCTGAAGGACAGCAGCAATTAACAGGGGAAAAATAAGAAGAACTAAAATTTTTTTCCCAGGGAAAACAATCAACAGATTGTTTTTTTCCCAGGGAAAGCAATCAACTAGATACACCAGATGCAGGAAGCTTTAAAAATACCTTAGTGGGTCACTAGGCCAGCCAAACACATAGAGATTAAACAGAAACATTAAAAATAGATAATGATCTAGAGAAGAACTACACTTTTCTACCTTCTTAATGAAGCATAAATTACTAACTCAATCTTTTGTTCTTTTTCAGTACAAAACCACGGCATCAAAGAAAATTATTATTATTCTTTAAAAGGAGTGAAATATTCTACTAGTCCTTGTGAAGTTCAAGCACCTCATAGCAAAGTGGATGAGGAAATAGAATCAGAACATCTCACTGAGTGCTGGACATACACTAGAGAACTCATACATAGCCAATACTTCTACTAAGTCTTCCTGGCAAATTTCTTGCATTTAAAACAGAGCACTACAAAATCTAGGTTACCATGATCTTATAAGAACTAATGAGCATAGGTTTTGGAAAGGAAGATCATTATCTTCTTAAGAGTCTTGGTACAGCTCCATAACATAAAACAGAACCAGTTCCCATAATTTATTAAGACTTCTGAAATGCCTCCAGCAAAGACTGACCAGAAGGAAGAAACTAAGAAAGAAACTAAGCAGTCTTAGTTTTTTCTCAGACAAAAAAAAGAGACAAAGAGAGTTTGGGGGGATAGTGGGGAGATAGAAGAATAAAAGGTAGAAAAAGAACACCATGCTTTGGAAATTTGAAAAGGGCCATAGGGTGAGATAAAAACCTATTCTGCCCATATCCCCTGCAATACTATAATTCATCACTTTTAAAGCATTATATGGAATAATAATGCTTTCTCTTCTCTGAAAGACAGAAAGACAGAAAACCTCCATCACACAAAAATGATGAAATTATTCTGTTGATAACTTTAAATTTCTGCGTCAATTTCATACAACATTTCAAAATGTACATATTGTGAAACATGACACAGCTCTCACAAGCCAAACTGACTTGCCATCCTTAATGCTGTGCTCTTATCTACCTTACACAGTACACACACTGAAATATCACTTTTGGATCTTATTTTCTTGTGGTTTGCAGTTTTCCCTATTTCAGTGTGGTTTAATTACATTTCTATTTCCACACCATACCTGAAAACTGAAAGTTTTTTTGGTATTAATACTAATGTCTTCCATTTTCAACAAGTTATTCCTTCTTATTTTGTTTTAGGACTATATAATTAGTTAAGAAATACACACATGTCCAAGTGTAGGCTCTACGCTAGCCAAGGCTTTACAAAAAAATCACAAGATGGGTCAGGTTGGAAGGAACCACAGGGGATCATCTGGTCCAACCTCCCGTTTTAAGCAGGGTCATCCCAGAGCACATGGCACAGGATTGTGTCCAGATGGCGCTTGAGTATCTCCAGTGACGGAGGCTCCACACCCTCTCTGGGCAACCTGTTCCAGTGCATGGTCACCTGCACGGCAAAGTTCTTCCTCATGTCCAGGCCGAACTTCCTGGGCATCAGTGTCTGCCCATTGCCTCTCGTCCTATTGCTGGCACGGAGGAGCAGAGCCTGCATTCATTCTCTTGGCACTGTCCCTTTCATTGTGAGCCAGCACACAAACACCAGCCGCGGGAAGACGGCGAGGGAGGGGAGAAGAAACTGACAGAAGGTTTGTGAAAGAGACACGAAGGCACCTTAGGAAGCAAAATATCGGCAGGGTATAAACGGCATCGCAAAAGCGGTGAGACAGGGAGTCCTCGCCACCAACCCCGGCAGCACAGCGCGGCAGGACATGAGGCGGGACATCCCCGCTCACAGCCCAGGGATGAACCTCGTCCCTCCCCAGCCGGGAAGCCAACACCCTCCCTGCAAAGCAGCCCCGCGGCCCCAGCGGCCGAGTTGTTTGGGGGGTTCGCTGCTCGGCGGCTCCCGGGCGAAGGGGGGGCGC
>NW_005054537.1:374428-385109 GCF_000277835.1 Geospiza fortis | reverse complement strand
GGCGATCCGGCGGCAGCGGACGAGGAGGATGAGGAGGAACGCTGGGTCGGGCCACTCCCGGGGGAGGCCGCGCAGGCGAAGAAAAGGAGAGGTAAGGGGAGGAGTGAAGCTCTGCCCCGACTGGGGTCGGGGCTGTGCGATCGCCTCCAGGCCCCGCCGGGCGGGAGCGGCCACGGGGTGAGGGCAGCTGTCGGGAGCTGTGTCTCGTATGTAAAATGAGCACGCTGGGGGGAAACCTTCAGGTGCGGAATTACAGAGTGGGGGTGCCTGGTGTTGAGAAACTTAAGGCCGTTCAGCTTGCAGAAAAGGAAGTTACGTGGAGACCTCATAGCAGCCTTCCAGTACCTGAAGGGACTTAGAAGGAAGCTAGAGGCGGACTCTTCGACAGGAACTGAAGTGATAGCATCAGGACTAGTTGGTGCAAACTGAAAAAGGGAAAATTCAGGTTAGCTATAAGAAAAAAACTCTTTACTGTGAGGTACTGGCACGTGTTGCCCAGTGATTTTTTGGGTGCTCCAGCCCTGGCAGTATTCAAAACCAGGCTGAATAAGGCTTGGAGCAGCTTCGTCTAGTAGGAGGGGGCTTGGGACTAGATGGTATTTAAGATCTCTTTACATTCTGTGACTCTAAGACCTTTGCTTCTTCTGGAGAACACCTTAACGCTAAGAGCCCTGCTGCTGTGCAGGCTGAAGCTGTGCTGTTGTAGAGTTAATCCGTCTTTCAGATCACCACCCTAAGCTGCAGCAGCAGGAGAAGCCTCTAGCTGTGTTTTGGCATGTGGTGTTGATGTGTTTAGCAACTTCCAGCTCTCTGGGTATCGCTCAACGTTTTCTTTAAGTAGTAAAAACAATGATCATCAGATGTAAACATGCAAGTTCGGTACAAAATACCACTGCACAAGTGTTAACAAGTAGGATCTAAAGATCAGAAACAAAACTCAAAATCAGATTATTTTAGGTTAGCCAGTTAAACAATTAAATAGGTGGATACCAGCACTTGAAATTTAGACTATAGGACCTGTGTGGTCTCGCAGACAAATTAATAAATCTTTGCTAAATTTTTTTTATAATTTTGGCTCACGATTTGATAATTTATAACAGGTGATCTTCTGTTTTCTGGCAGTAACTTAAAAACTGTTGATTGATGTTGGTTTTTTTGAAACAGTAAGACAGTTACTGTAACAGTTGCTTTAAGACGGAGGAGCAATATGAGTTAAAGCAGCATGTGAGTGGCTTTAGTCCGCAGAAAATGTGTAAATCTGAGTGCAAAGCCAGACCTAAAAGCCCTTTAATTATGTTTGCACAGGATCCTGCATGTTTTTGACTAAACATGAGTAAGCAATCAAAGGATAAGTAAAAGAAAACAAAATGTAGATGTAACTTCGTGAAAAAAAAATCCTGACTTTCCTTTCCATTCTGTGTAGTTCTTGAATTCGAACACGTTTATCTTGAAAATCTTCCGTCGGCTTCAATGTATGAACGCAGTTACATGCACAGAGATGTTATTACACACGTAGCATGTACAAAGTAAGTATTTTGGTCACCATTGTATTTCTTTGTTTGGGGTGTATTTTTGTGTAGGCTAAGTTTTCACTGTAGAGGCTTTATAAAAGAAAGTTACAGTGTCCTGAGGTGGTTTTTTAAAGGATGGTGGGTTTAAAAAAAAAAAAAAGTTATATCTTGCTTACCTAGAAGCAATATATAAGTTGTTTTTATAGGCTAAAGGAGGGTCTTAAAATCCTTGTTAAAATATGTAGGAAATACAGGAGTAAGTAATAACTTATTTCCTCTGGAAAAACACTGTTCGCCAGAATTGCAGAGATCACACACATATAGTAACTACCATGAAACCAGACTTAAAATAGGAGTTATATTTACATATTCAAAAAGGATAGTGTTATATTTTTCTTCAGTTTGACTTCTCATAGATTAATCCAGAATGCACTAAAATACCTGTTTTGTTTTTCCAGGAGTACCAATAAATTTTATTTTTCCAGGAGTACCTGCTTTGTTTTTCCAGGGGTACTCAATAAATTACTGTGACAGTCTGTCTGAATAGTACCTATTCAGACAGACTGTCACAGTAATTTATTGAGATTTCATTCTCTGCACAGTGTTAGTTCTAGTGCAAATTACTGACCAGTGGGAAGGTGCATAGTGTGTCCATTTGTTTATTTTATTTTTCTTTTCTAATTGTAGGACAGATTTTATCATAACAGCCAGTCATGATGGACATGTAAAATTCTGGAAGAAAATAGAAGAAGGGATTGAGTTTGTTAAACACTTTCGAAGTCACTTGGGTGAGAAGTTGCTCTTTCTTATCAAAAGGACTTTACTTTTTCTTCTCCCTTGCTCTTTGTTGTTTGAAGAGAGAATGCAAATAGAGAGAGAGAGATTCTGGGGTTCCTTTAGTGCAGTCAGAGATTAAATGATATCTACCAATATTCCTTTTATTCCTCTGTCCTGTTACATTTTGCTCCTAAGCTGTAGCAGGGATAGGATGAAAATGAAACATGAAAAATGAAGCCTTTGCATTTTTCTTGTGCCTGATTGTGGGAGAATATCTGGGACATAAGTGAACAAGATACACAAAAGTGTTCATAAAATCCAGAGAAGTTTAAAAAATATGTTACTTTAAATAAGGATACCTCAGTCTTTTTTTTTTCCCTTGTAGTGTGGAAAAAAAGCAGTTATTTTCATCTGGAATACTGTAACTGTAGAGTAAATTCTGCCTTATTGTTGTAATTATGAGAAGAATTGCAATTAAGAGAAATTTTAACCCAATTTTCTGAGCTAGTAAGTACACAAAGGTTTTCAGCACTATGCTAAGCATTAAATAGGCTGGACAGAAAATTATATTGTCGACAGTATTAGGAACTATGATATGCCTGAAGCAAAAAGATCCAGTTTGATAGGCAGAATGTTACAGTAAGAAAAATATTTAATAATAGGTAGTAAAAGCATGCTTTCCTTTTAGAGTGACAAGAAATACTAAAGTCTGGTTTTGATGTTAACTATCAGCTTCTTATTATATATAGAAGCAAAAGGTGTGAACAAAACCTACCATGTGAAAAATCAGCGTCGTGAGAACTTCATGGAAGGCTCAGTTGCAGAGCAGTTTTGAGTATCATGGGTGTAATAATCTGTAGAGTTCTGCTTTCACCCTGTTGAGAGATGCCAGCTGAGGAGCACATGATATTTACCCCATCATAATGTTCCCAGTTTTCTAAAATCAACATTTTAAACTGAACTTACTGCCATTATAATATTTTACTATATTTTTCGTAAATTGTTGATTATCACATACCTGATTCAAATACTGATAGGCCATCAAGTGTTGTTTTGTGAATTTTATTTTTTTAAATAATATTTAATTGAATTCAGGTAGAGTTTTAAATGGAAAAGGTGACAAAACAGTTGGGAAACAGGTTTAAGCCTCTGTAGATTTTCCACATGTAATACTGGAATGAAGGATGTCCTTTCCTATTTCTTATTAGTATCTTAAATTAATTCACAGGTGTTATTGAGAGTATTGCTGTTAGTTCAGAGGGGGCATTATTCTGTTCTGTTGGAGATGACAAAGCGATGAAGGTGTTTGATGTAGTCAACTTTGACATGATCAACATGTTGAAGCTTGGGTAAGTTACTTATTTCTCAGAAATGTTCTTTTGAGATTATCAGTGGGGGTTGTTTTGCTAAGAGATAAGTCAGTAATTTGGGGTTCTTGAGTTATTCCCTTTCCCCCATGCCTCAGTTATATGAAGTTAAGTAAACCTGCATCTGAAATGAATCCAATGGCTGGAGACTGCCTAACTGAATAGAAAAAATTACTACTGCAGCACTGGAAGAGAGGAGTAGAAAAGGAGCTTCCTCGGTGTTACATATTATGCACAAAGATGTAGGGTTTTCTTCAAATATTTAGCTAGGCATAATTTCTTTCTGTTGTTTGGCACTGAGTTTAAAAATTACAATCTATTAGTAGTTCCATTAGGGAAGGGATTTGGCCTGCCTGTATTGTCTCATTTGTTGTCATAGGGATACAGTTTCCTTTTTCTGCTAGAAGCAATATCAGTTTTTTCTCTAGTCTTATAGTTATACAGTATGTACCTAAAGGATCTGGGAGAAACAGGAATGGATGTTACTGGAATTATAACAATACCAGAGAAGAACAAGCCCCACACCATGATGTATTGGTTAGTTTTGAAACTGAATAGAAGTATAAAGTGAGGGAAAGAAGCTTTTACAAAGAACATGTAATAAAAGCATATGCTATCTGCTTTGTTTGTTACAGTTTTAGTGTCATCCTCCAGATAATGTACTTCACCTGTAGGAATTGATTCTCTCTTCTCTGTCTGATCTGGAAAAATTCCAGTTAGGCTTAAGCTTTTTGGTTTTGCTGTTATTTTTGATGTAGCCCTGTACTATTATTACAAAATTTGTAAAATTATAGAAAAAAGAAAATTATATTCAAAAAATCACCCCTGATCTACAGGGCTTTCCAGTTCTAACTAATCTATAGACCATGGCTCTCTGCAAATCTTTAGCTCTCTGCTTTATGCTTCCATCTGTCGTCTGGAAAATGTTGCCTATTTCTGCGGAGACTTCATATTTATTTGATCCTGTTCTTCCTAATGAATTTGAGACAAAGTATTTGTTTCTCTTTACAGACAGAAATTGAAAATCCAAATTACTGGTGTCTTGTCATAATGTCAGAATATCATCAGTCCATCAGCATCCGTTAGTTCAGTTTGTGAAACAATACTAAACTTGTTTCCTCTGGAGATTGTATCATTTTTTTGACATTTGCAATTTAGTTTGAGTTCTAGTTTTCAGAATCTTTGCTTACAGACTTTAAAACAGACATAACTTATGTTATTAACTATATCTCTGACTTACCTTATTTGTAGATTTTTACAAGTAGCAAATGAGTTCCTTCTTAAATGCACTCACAACCCTTATTGAATGTAGTGGGATTGTCTTAATTTTGTTTGTATCACTTCTTGGAGATTTTGTGGGTTTGTGTTTTTTTTTTTTTTTCTGGCAAGATCTAGTTGAACTTTGCAAAAGTGTATGGCAGAGGTGCGGTTGTCTTCAATACTACTGAGTCATTACTCACTTAAAAGATGGAGGAGGAATGGTATTGACTTACATAAGTTGAGTATTAGATATTTATGCCACTTGGGCTTTTTATCTGAATTTCTGTCCAAAATAATCCTTTTTACCCACTTTCTACTTGGACTATCACAGCCTCTTTACAAAACAATATGGAAGGAACAGAAATTGGTAGTCTTCCGCTGAATAGTATTTCTTGGTAAAACTTGCCTATAATATGCTCAATATTAGCAAGATATGTATTAGCAAAACTAGTAAATAAAGTTTAAAATTTGCTTCTGGTGTTTGATTTTAAGTTTACAGCATAACTTGACTCTTGCCTAATTAAAACCATTCCTAGTTTATTTTTAATTTTTTTTTTTCCTTTCTACTCTTTCTTGCAGCTACCACCCTGGCCAGTGTGAATGGGTATATTGCCCTGGAGATGCTATATCTTCTGTTGCAACATCTGAGAAAAGCACAGGGAAAATATTCATATATGATGGACGAGGAAATAACCAGCCACTTCACGTTTTTGATAAACTCCATATGTCCCCTCTTACTCAGATACGCCTGAACCCTGTCTACAAAGCAGTTGTGTCTTCGGACAAGTCCGGAATGATCGAGTACTGGACTGGTACTCCTCATGAATATAAATTTCCCAAGAATGTGAACTGGGAGTATAAAACAGATACCGATCTATATGAATTTGCTAAATGCAAGGCTTACCCATCCAGTATAAGTTTTTCACCTGATGGCAAGAAAATGGCCACTCTTGGGTCTGACAGAAAAGTTAGAATTTTTCGTTTTCTGACGGGAAAGCTCATGAGAGTCTTTGATGAATCTCTGAGTGTGAGTTTTGTCTTGTTTCTCCTTCTTGAAACGTTTTCTCTACTTACTTGTATTTGTTTGCCAGCACATTCACCTAAGCTATAATTTATTTTTAAAGGCAAGCTTCCTTCCCATATTCTTCTTGCAAAAAAGGCCTTCTCTTGCTTGTCTCTTAGATTGCTTTGCCCCAAAATGAATTTTACTGGTTATGTTACCTACATAGTGACACAGAGTTGTTGATTTTCATTTCTGTTTTCGTGCTGCTAGATTACACCGAACTAGAAAGTGATGGTGGAAAAAGCCTATTGCAAGTGACACCATGATAATTAATTAAATTTGTCATCTTCTAAGGAATTTGATAGACAATTGCACACTTTCACGTGCTTAAGCCTAGTCCTACAACATGCTTGTTGTATCATTAAAATAAAGAGAGTATTCCTTGTATTTCCCTAAATCCTTCAGTTAAGTTTGAATGGAGTCATCTCACTTGAATTCAGTATTTTCTAATCATGTGAATCAGTGTTTTACTGGAAAAAAGTTTAAAATATGTTATTATAGTAATGCTGGGGGTTTTTTTGGTAGATGTTTACTGAACTTCAGCAGATGAGACAACAGCTGCCTGACATGGAGTTTGGCCGGCGTATGGCAGTTGAGCGTGAGCTGGAGAAAGTGGATGCAGTAAGATTAATTAATATAATTTTTGATGAAACTGGACACTTCGTTCTCTATGGAACTATGTTGGGCATTAAGGTCATAAATGTAGAGACTAACAGGTAAGTTCGAGTGACACACATAGAGATAAACTTCTGTTTTAAAGTCTTTATTCAGTCAAATTTAGAGTGTATTTAAAACTTGATATGACTGTGGAGGTGTTTAATCTTTTTGTGTTGTTATTTGAGAGCCTTACATTACAATGTAAGTCTCCCATTCTTTGTAAGGAGTCATTAGAGATTACAGCTTAGACAGATAGCAAGCACATGTATTAAAAATGTGTAATTAATTAATCTCTGTCTAACTGGATGGGGTAATGTAAATGTAAAGTAAAGGTGGATCATTTAGTTGGGATTTTTACTGCATAAGGAGGCTGACTGGTGTAAATTAAGGTACCAAATTTAAATAGAGAAACATCATAATTATTAGTAAATAATTATTTTGAGAGGATTTTGAAATTTTGCTCTGAATCTAACAGTCAGAAAGAAGTTATTTTCTGACTGTGAGCAGCTGAACATTACACCTCTTTACATCTTGTATTTCAGGTGTATTCGTATCTTGGGAAAACAAGAGAACATCAGAATGATGCAACTGGCTTTGTTCCAAGGAGTAGCAAAGAAACATCGTGCAGCGATCACTATAGAGATGAAGGCATCTGAAAATCCTGTTCTCCAGAATATTCAGGCAGATCCAACAGTAATCTGCACAGCTTTTAAAAAAAACAGGTTTTACATGGTGTGTGGGGTTTCTATTTAAATAGCTCCATTCTTGTATTGATTTCTCTACACTATTTTTTGTTTTTCTCTTCGCACCTTTGTAGTGCTTTTTGTAGTTGTAAATGCAGCTTTTACAAAGGAGTCTCTATATTGCAAGTATATTTAGAATTTTTATCTTGAACTATCTGTACGTTAACTAGAAACAGCTGTGATTTTTTCATAAATTTTTATTCCCCCAGGAAGATAATATCCTTTTGTTCTTGTTGGAAAAGAACCTAAGTAAGAGCACTTAAAAAACGAACCAGATTTTATAAAGAAACAATAAGCAACTGTATGCATAAAAAAATATAATAGAAAAAAAATTCAGATGAGAATCAAGACTTGGTAACACTAAGGACATTATAAGCAACCAAGAAAGGAGTCATCTTCCTGTTCACATTTGGGTTTTTATGTGAGATGGAACCAAATAGACAAACAATTTCAGAGTGGTTGGTAGGTGATTGGAGAGGTCATAGCCATAGAGGTTAGAGTTTGGACTGTCTGTTGTGCCTTAAATATGCTGGGTCTCTATAGTTTTATATTAATGCAGTATTGGAATAGGAGGATTTATTTTAACTTTGTAGCACAACTGCAAAGCACTACTCATCCTTTTGGCATAAAACGTGCCAATTTCGTTTTAGTATAGCAGAACTGCCTGGTATTCTCCACCTCATTTTAAAGAAAAGATGCTGAACTAGTGCAGACTCTTGTTGTAAAGCAGAAAGTTTAAAGATAACAGATTATTAAAAGTTGTTTGGATTTGCATGTAGTTTTACTGGAATTTGTGACTATGGAAATGCTGGTAACATAACACAGCAGTCCAAGGATAGGCTGTCTATGAATTGTCTTTGTACATTTTTGATGTGTTGGGATCAGGGCACTGTGTATTTTAAGAGGAAAAAAGAAAAAAGCAGTTAACCTTCTGTTCTTTTGTGCTTCAGTTTACTAAACGCGAACCAGAAGACACAAAGAGTGCAGATTCTGACAGAGATGTATTTAATGAGAAACCTTCTAAAGAAGAGGTCATGGCAGCCACTCAGGCAGAAGGTCCCAAAAGAGTGTCAGACAGTGCCATCATCCACACAAGCATGGGAGATATTCATATCAAGCTTTTTCCTGTTGAGTATGTAGTTGCTGTTTTTTCTGGGTTTTTTGATTTTGTTGCTTTCCTCTGTCCCTTGTGGTTGCAGTATCCAAGACTTATCTCATGCTAGAAATAATTATTTTCTTTCCCTTTTTCTACTGTTTTTGTTTCCTGACAGTTTCTTAATATGCTAAGGGAGGAGTGTGACTCTTAACAAACAAAAATAAAGTAGGGTAAAAATAGTCTAGGGCACAGGAGTTTTTGGAGTTGTATTTGGGTTTATTTAGTTGTTGATTCAGGGAGGGTGTTCCTTTCTTAACTTTTGTTCTTGGAACAGGTAGTGATACTCTTGTGTGTAAGCTCTGTATTGTAAGGCAGTGCTGTTTGCATAGATCTTGAAAAGAAAGATGATGTTGGCAGCAGGTCTGTGTGAGCCAGAAGAATAGTAGTTGCAACTTCTGAATGTGGCCAGTGTACTACACTTTGTTATTGCAGCTCCTTTAAAAGTCGTATAACATTTATACCAGCATATCATACTAGTGTTGTGTATATCCAAAACCAGGCATAGAATTGAAAAGTTTTTTGCATGACAGTTGCTAAAATCAGTGTGTCCTTTTCTCTCCTTTGTGATGCAAAAATTGCAAATATTCTGTTATTTAACAGGAAATTTATATAATATATTGCTATACATAGAAACCTTAATTATGTTGATGTACTCCATGCTTCTCCAAAAATAAATTCATCTTTGATCTTAAGCACAGGTAGGCCAACCTCAATTCTACCCTCTAGGGCTACCAGACGTTTACTGCAGTCTTCACCAGTGTTACCTTGCATCTGGCTCTAGTTTCTGGAATTCATTATTATAGCATATAGGTAATGGTAGAGCTCTTGCCAGCAAGTGACAGATCAAGCTACATTATTCTTTTTTTAAATTGTCATGCTAATATGTCCTATCTGCATGCATAGTATTGCAAGGTGCTTCACTGCAATGTTCTGTATTCAGTTTTAAATAGAGCATTACTGGGGTTGGTTCGTCCATTATTAGGTTCGTCCTTTCTTATTGTAGTATTTTCTCCCAGCTATAAATTAAAATCTCTGTAGTATGAATAAAACTTTAAAGAAGAGCATATAGGATATGGTTCCATACATCTTCGAATTCTTCAGTCATTTCATTGTGAAATAAAGTTGTGAATGACTCCTTAGCAAGAACTGGGACTATAATCTAGTCTGTTCCATTAGTTATGACATTGGTGCTCTTTTTCACAAGATAGCTTGGAGTGTCACTAAAACCCAAGCTAATACTTCTTTTGACAGTTAGACTAGAGTAACTCTACAGCTGTGGACTCAACTTGGCCATTTTCTCCGTATTGGGAATGCAGATAGAAAACTAGGCAACCTATAGTCAGTGGTGCCTTGAACTTTGAACTAGGCCTTCAGGAGACAGATTTGGTTTCTGGCTCTCATGGTTTAACCCCAGCCAGCAACTAAGGCCCCCAGAACCACTTGCTCATATCTCCCTTGGTGGAATGGGAGAGCACTGGAAGAGTAAGAGTGAAAACACTTGTGAATTGAGATACAGACAGTTTAATAGGGAAAGCAAAAGGCATGCACCCAAGCATATCAAAATAGGGAACCTGGACAGGCAGATGATCTTCTATCTCCAAGAAAACAGGTCTCCCTCACATGGAGTGGGTACTTGAGAAGGCAAATCACCATTACTCTGCATGTCCCCTGCTTTTTCCCTCAGCTTTTATGTGCTGAACATAATGCCATATGTGCAATGGAGCATCCCTGTGGTCAGCTGGGTTCAGCTGTCTCAGCTAGGTCCCCTCTCAACTACAGCCCCAGCCTCCTCACTGGCAGAGTGGGATTAGGAGCAGAAAAGGCCTCAGCCCTGCTCAGCAACAGCTAAAACATCCCTCTGCTATCAACATGGCTGCTTCCTTTCTGTGTAATCACACACCTTTGTAATTCTCAGGCTTTTTGCTTTCAGCTCTTTTTAAGCTTAGGTTTGAGGATTTGGAGATTTGTTTTTTCCTTAGTTGGCTAAATCCCTTCCTACAGAGTCCTGAAACATTGCACAGCACAAGGGGGTCTTAGTCCCAGCTGAAATCTTTATGGCCCTGTCACCAGACAAATATTATTGTGTTTTCTGTTACATGATTTTAGGTGCCCCAAAACAGTGGAAAACTTCTGTGTGCACAGCAGGA
>NW_005054537.1:353634-374406 GCF_000277835.1 Geospiza fortis | reverse complement strand
TTCACCGTATCATCAAGGTAACTTGTAACATGTTAATGTTTTGTTAATTTACGTAATGTACTCTGGTGGTCAGTCCTCTGTTAACACTTCCATTTCGCTTTTGCACACAGGATTGTTGGAGTACGTTTAGAGTTCCTTATAATTCTGAACAGCTCTGATGTTCCAAACAGCTTTAGCACTTACTAAAGTTGTAGTAGCTGTTCTGCACCTGATAAGGTAGCAGAAAACTGAAAATTGAAAGATGAGTCCTACTATCCTGCTTGAATTAAAACTTTGCTTTGTGTCAGAAGACCTTTCTTGTAAGGCTTTTTATTTCTGTCGCACCAGAATAAAGTGATAGAGCCTAAGAATTTGCAAAAGGTAGAGATAGTCAGGTTTCTGTTCTTCATTGGCAGGAATAGTGAGTAACCTTGCTTTTTCTCAAGTACTTGTTAGACACTTAAAAAAGCCTTAAATGCTTTCTCCCATATACACAATATTTTAACACATTTTGTGGAAATGTTTGAAGTAAGTTTGAAAAAAAGTTGCCTAGCATATAATACTTATGATTATGTATTCTATGCAGTAATGTCTTAACTTATAATATCTGTGCAGGGTTTCATGATTCAGACTGGTGACCCAACTGGTACAGGAATGGGAGGTGAAAGCATTTGGGGAGGAGAATTTGAAGATGAATTTCATTCAACTTTACGACATGACAGACCATATACACTCAGCATGGCTAATGCAGGACCAAATACCAATGGATCCCAGTTTTTTATAACAGTAGTGCCAACTGTAAGTAACATTAAAAGCTCAATTTAAGGCCTGAGAGGCTGCCTAGATAGTAAAAAATCAACTTTTTTCTCATTAAAAAAGGAACACATTAGTACTTACAAATAAATGATGCACATGATCTGTAGTGTATAGGCGTCACTGAAACTGTCCCTTACAAGATAGAAATACTTTTCCATCACTTGTGATCAAGAGGCCTTTTGCCTTTAAATGGAGTAAAGGTGGTATAAAATTCTTAGGCATGTTTGCAATTATGTATTACTAGAGTATCTTATGTTTATAATAGTGGTTTAAACTTGATGGAAACCTAGGTATTGCTTAGATTGTTTGGGGTTTGGATATGGTGCCAGGATGTCTCTCTAAGCCAGTGTTCAGGTTTAAAATTTTCATTTGATCTGTGTATAAATTCACACCCAACAATAAAAATTTTGACATGTGAATCTAAGATATAGAAACCAAATCCTTAAAAGTAACGCTTATAAAAACTGCATTCTTATAGCACTTCAAAGTAATATAAAAAAAAAACCCTATCTACAATAGTTCTGAGGTTTATTAAGTTGTATGAGGGCCTATATTCAAATTGGGCATACTGTCTGAGTATTGAATTGGGTAGTATTCTGTACTGGCACTTAAAATTCCTCTGTGAAAATAGCATGAAACAGAGAGACTGAAACATTTCTGTGAACTGAGAATGCACTTTAAAATTATCTATACAATGCTACTGTGCTGGTAGAACATGACCTCTGTAGTACTTCTGGAAAGCAATGAAAAGTTCAAATGCATATGTGTTAGCTGCATTCTAGTATTTCCTTGCATGCTAATATTTACAGGGTGTTAGATTCCATAGTCTGGACACACAAAATGTGTCCATGTACACTTTATTTTTGGTTTGGTACCTAACCTACATGCTGCTTTCTATTTTAATATGCTTTTCTTTTTCTCCTGTGCTTTCAAACAGCCGTGGCTCGACAACAAGCACAGTGTGTTTGGACGGGTTACTAAAGGAATGGAAGTTGTTCAGAGAATCTCAAATGTCAAAGTCAATCCCAAAACTGACAAACCCTATGAGGATATCAGCATCATTAATATAACAGTGAAGTAAGGCAGGCATTGAAGGTTCCAGCTTAAGCAGAAAAAAACTGATCATGTGGGACCCAGAAAGGGACCTAGGAAGAACAAACATTTTTGATAGTTCCTAGATATCCTAAAAGACTGGATCTGGCACTTGGTGCCATGATCTAGTTGAGGTGTTAAAAGATGAGTTGGACTCGATGATCTTAAAGGTCTCTTCCAGCCTAGAAATTCTGTGATTCTGTGATATGGCAAATACCAGGACACAGCAATCACCAGTTCTACTATTTTTAATGTACCTAAAGTGCCCTAATTCTGCATTTCTGGTAAATTTGTATTTTAAAGTAAAAACATCTACATGTTTCTTACAAAGCCTACTGTCTTTCTTGCATCTCTTCTATGCAAAATTAAAGATAAAAACCCCCACCCCATCCCAGGACAATGTTTGTAACTTTTTCATGTTTTTCATCTTTCATATGTAATTAATCTGTTTCACGGTATTGAAATCTTTGACAAAGGGAAAGGCCAAAATACTAAGTTGAGTAAACTTCTCAATCCTTTTTACGTGTATCAAAAATTTGATTAAGTTACTGTACTGTTGGCTATGAAAAGCAAACAATGTAACCTACCTCTGTTCTTTAAAAATAGTTGTGTACACATCTCTCTCCAAGAGCAATTATCAACTCTGAAAATGCCACTGTATAAAGTCCTTTGCAAATTGCTTGGTTTTTCCAGTGATTTTTTTTCTTTCATGTTTGCTTTCTCTTTATTTTAGCCTAGTCAGTCTTTTTTGCCTGGCTTCATTTCTAGCCAACATCCTACAAACATTACTGCTTCTACTGAAATACTTATTTTAAACTGAGCTAAACTTTGCATCAGCTGTTTCTGATGGAGTTAAAGAACAAAATCAAAGCATCATTAAGGCTGAAAAAACCTGGTAAGGTCAGTAAGTGAAACACTAACCCAGCAACATCACCATCTTTACCATTAAACAATGTCCCCAGGTATGACATCCAGACGTTTTTTGAACACTTCCAGGAATGGTGCCTCCACCACTTCAGTGGGTGCTCTGTTCCAATACCTGACTCAAGTCCAGTGATGAAACTTTTCCCAATATTCAATGGTAATCTGAGGCCATTTCCTCTTGTCCTATCCTGTCCTATCATCAGTTAGCTGGGAGAAGAGGCCAACAACCACCTGGCTACATCTTCCTTTTAAGCAGTTGTAGAGATTGGTAAGGTCTCTCCCTCCTTGTCTTCTCAGCTGATCCTCACAGGACATGTCCTCCAGACCCTTCACCAGCACCTCAACGTCCTTTCTGAATTAAAAAGCCCAGAACTTGGCACAGGATTCAGGGTGTGGCCTCACCAGTGCCCAGCACAGGGGGACAATCCCTGCCCTGCTCCTGCTGGCCACACCATTACTGATCCAGGCCAGGACGCCATTGGCCTTCTTGGCCACCTGGGCACAGCCTGGCTCATGTTCAGCTGCTGTCACCAGCACTCCCAGGTCCTTCCCAGCCGCTCTGCCCCAGCCTGTGGAGCTGCCTGGGCTTGTTGTGACTCAAGGGCAGGACCCAGCACTGGCCTTGTTGAGCCTCACACCATTGGCCTCAGCCATGATCCAGCCTGCCCAGGTCCCTCTGCAGAGCCTCCCTGCTCTCCAGCAGATCAGCACTCCCACCCAGCTTGGTGTCATCCAGGACCTGATCAGCAGTTACCCAGAGCTATTACACAGTGCTGGTTCCAGTACTGAGCTCCGGGTACCAGCACCTGTGACTGGCCACCAGCTGGAGGTAACTCCATTCACCACACTCCAGGCCCAGCCATCCAGACAGTTTTTAACCCATGATCTGTGCACCTGTCCAAGCCACGAGCAGCCGGTTTCTCCAGGGGAATGCGGGGGGAGACAGCGTCAAGGGCTTTAGTAAAGTCCAAGCAGACAACATCACAGGCTTCTTTCATCCACTAAGTGTGTCACACTGCCATAGAAAGGGGATCAGATTTGTCAAACAAGACCTGCATTTCACAAATCTGTGCTGGCTGGGCCCCAAAACCCTGGCTGTTTCACACATGATGGCACTCAGGATGAGCTGCTCCATGATCTCTGGCACCAAGGTTAGGCTGACCTGTAGTTTCCTAGATCCATCTTCTGAACCTTCTTGTAGATAGGAATTACAGTTGCCAATTTGTAGACACCTCCCCCATCAGCCAGGACTGTTGGTAAATGATTTGGAGTGTATTCTGGGTGCCTTAAAATTATTTAAAGCTGTTCCAACCAGTTTCATCAGTAATCTTGGTGGATCCCATCTGGTCCCACAGACTTGCAGCTAAGTGGTCTAGCAAGTACTAGCCATTTCTTAGTGAATTATGAGTACTTCATTTTGCTCCTCATCCCTGTCTTCCACTTCAGGGGACTTGATACTCTTGAGGATAACTGGTCTTACTGTTAAAAACTGAGACAAGAAAGCATTAAGCCTTTTCTTTATCCTTTGTTACTGCTTCCCTCTGCATACAATAAAGGACGGAGATTCTCACTGGCCATTTTGTTGCTGATGTATTTGAAAAATATTTTTCGTTGTCTTTTTCACCAGTATTCAGGTCAAGTTCTAGCTGGGCTTTGGCCCTTCTGATTTTCTCCCTGCATAACCTCATAGCACCCTTGTAGTCCCGAGTTACCTGTCCTTCCTTCCAGAGGTTATAAAATTTCTTTCTGCATGTTCCAACCGGAGCTCTCAATTGAGCCAGGCTGACCTCCTTTCTCACCAATTCACCTTTCAGCACCTGGGTAGACCCTGCTCCTGCACCTCTTGCTAGGATTTCCTTCTGCCTTCCTGGACTCTTCCATTGCTCTTAAGGACTACCTCCTACAGGACTCTCTCAACTAGTTTCCTAAAGAGGTCCTAGTCTGCCCTCGGAAAGTCCAAGGTGGCAGAAATCCTGACCTGTATCCTTACTTCTCCAAGAATGAAAACCTTTTGTGATCACTTTGCCCAAGACAGCCTCCAAACATCACGCATTTTTCTCTGTTCACAAACAATAGGCTCACACTGAAAGCTCAGACAACTTCTCAAGCTGTTGTGAATGTGGTTCAACAGGATCCTATTACTATGCTGCTTAGTTAAATGTATTCTATAAACATTAACATTGATCATGGCTGTTTATGTTCACCTAACACCACTGCACTCATAAAAGACTTGGGAGTTTACAGTTCTGGTAACTTCATTTATGAATTGAGATATGATGCATGATAACCAAATATATTTCCACAAAAGTTGCTGCTACCATCAGGAAGTTTATCTTGTGAGATACATGATCAGTAAGAAAAATTCCACAGGAAGTTAAATGTAGTGCATCTCTATTCTCAGAGGACCTTAAAAACAAAACAAAAAGGCAAGTTTATTAAAATTAGTTCTCAAGGTTTTAAATATTTTATTGAAAAGAAATTATTTTCTGAGCAATGCAAATTGCAGCAGTTGACGAATTTCTTCTACTAAAAGAGCTCTTTCTTTAAAGAAACCTTTACCTAAGATCCACATCTACTCAACACTCTCAGAATCAGACCCTCATAGTCCACAGTAATTTTGAAGATAGAATACAGAAACAGTGATAAAACATGACTGTTCAGTTAGCACAGATATACTACTTTTGAAATGAGGTTCTTTAAGAAAGCTACAACACAGTCACTGGATGTTGCATTTACTCAATTTCAAAATTACACCAAGATCATTTGAAAAGTTAATTCAGTCTTTCTAAACAGTTAGCAATGCTTTAGTGAGTTCTAGTTCAAGAAATATTCCAATTACATATTCCATAAGTCAGTACACTAAAAACTAAAGTCCAGTAAAAGAGATGAAACAGGCTTAAATTTATAACTAAAGCCATTTATATGTTGTATTAATGTATAATATGAATAAACCTCTTAGTGTACTCTACACTGAAGAGTTCACAGACAAATGCAACACTTTCACATTTACTTCAAGTCATCTTAAATAAATTCAATTTAAGAACACTTTCATGGTAGCATTCCACGTGTCACAAGCAATCACTTGTACTTGAAAATATGCATGAGTGAGAATTTTTCCTCTCCTCTCAAATTTAATGTTACATAAAATACCAACTAGTCACCTTGAACATTTTGAATTAGAACTATACTGAGCAGCATGTGTAACTGAAGACTAAGCCAGCTAAAATGAAACTAAATCAGGATTCCTCTAAAGAATGCATGTCTTCTGTTAAAAATATTACAGGAAAAGATATCCACTATACTTAGCAGAACTTGTTCATATTTCAAAAAGAGCTGTGAAGGGACAGTCAGCCCTAACTAGGCCAGGGGTTGCTCTGCAGCACAGGCTAAGCAGACGCTCAAATCACAGCCACCAACTGTGTACTGTGCAAGAAGTTACAGGCTGGGAAGGAAGAACAATTTTAAGTTTGATATGTGCAAACCCCCCACTTTTCACTCCATTATAAACTGTTTCCAATTTTATCAGGTTGTCTAAATAAAGACTAAATACTCTGTCTCAGTACCTGCACATGTGTAGGCATTGAAGACCACTTCACAAACATTAAACTACTTTAAAGCTTAGTGTTCTTTCAGGTATTATTCATGTCATTAGACTTGCTGAATCTGAAGCTGCATTTAACATAATTTACCTGAAATTTAAGTAAGAAGAATACTACAAGTGTAATAATAAGGAAGTAGTTACATTAACTGCTTCCTCCAAAAGAAAAGTGTAAATTATTCATTTACACATTCTTGGCTTTACCTAAGGTATGTAGCAGTAAAAAAACCATAAAATTCCTAATAATACAATGAAAGCAAAGCCACAGATAATGGGATACGCTTTCTTTACTAGGTGAGGTTCAGAGCTCTCACATATAAACACTTTTCAGCATGGCAAAAATATCTCCATGTCTGTGAAACAACAGTGTTCACTTGCACTTTCTAGTCCTCCTGATTCACCTCTACTCCAGTAAGAAAAGGTACAATACAGAATTTTGATCTACTGCTCAGAGTTGTTGTAGCTTCTCCACCAACATGAAGAGAGTCCATGCCATAGCTGCTTCAACTGGCAGTGGCCATGGACTTAGAGAAAAGGGAAGAAGATTCTGGTGTGCATGCCAGACAGATAAAATTGTTCACAAAGTTGCAGGTCCAGCAGAAAAAAAGATATCACTAGGTCATTGCAACCTTCTCTAAATTTAAACAGCACTACACCCATATTTCATGGGTTTGTGAATAAGTAATCTTCAAAAATAGAGGCATTGGTGACAATTTCATGTAGAAGATACAGTAAAAACTGAAAATGTAATTATGCAAGTTTTATATCGCATTTTACCACCTACCCTTCTAAAGACTTACAATTAGTGTTCAGTGGTTTTACATTGTGTTATTGAATATCTTAAGGCCACTCCCTTATTCTGGAATCATGACTTCTACATAAAAGCACATAAAAGCACATTTTTTAAAATTTATTTTGACTTCTTCAGGAATAAACTTAATCTCTAAAGGCAGATTATATCCCCAAGTATGCACAAAACACTTTCACCTCAGTATCACCATAGTATGTCCATAAATAATTCAGTGTGAAAAACACAACTAACCCCTGCCCCTAAGATATAAAACAAGTGGCTAAGTAATGCCAAAGCCCCTTAGCTCTGCAACACTTTTCTCCAATTCTGAATTTCCTTTGTGCAGTTATGCTGCCTTCCTGTAACAAACAAGGAGGTTAATAAATAGTAAGGGAAACATTTTCTTTACGTGGTATAGCTGCAAGTAAGTTTCAATGCCACCTTTATATTTATGGATTCTTTTGATATTAAAGAGTAGCACCACTTATCTCTAATTAATAGAGCTGGCTATTCTAATAAACTTGAGATGGATGTTGGAACAGCTTAATGAGAAAGTATTTCTAAACTACTCAGAATTTTTATAATTCTAATTAACTACTCTAACCCCATTACATCTATTACATGAAATCCAATGCATATTTTATCAGGGAAAAAAATTAAATTTTAACAATATCTCAAGAAGTAATTTCAAGGCATCCTTGTAACACTCTTCCATTATCCACTAAATGTAGATGTATCAACTTTCAAAATCACTACAATGACACAAGTTTACTGAACCAATTATCCAATCTAGGATGAAGGGTTATACTTATTTGCAACCACCAACTTAAATTAAGTCCCCTCTTCAGGGGGCAGACCTGGTGCCAACACCCTAAATCGTGCAAACAAAACAAAACCATAAACTACAACATTAAATTGCAGCTGACGTCAAGTTAAGCCACATCCAGGACACCAGCAGCCACTAGCTGCCTTGAAAGCCAATCCAATCCTTCATAAAGTCCTGTACCACTTCGGGCATCACAACCCTGAATATACCAGCTACGGCCACAGCAGAGTTTGTGGAGACTCAACAGTTCTGTGATTTCTTCCACTGGAAGAGCACCTGCTACATCCTGCAAGAGAATCAAAGACTCAATTATTCTTCTGTATTATATTTGAAGCTATTTCACTGGATTAGACTGAAGCTACAGATCACATAACAACTCTTTAAACACAAAAGACAAATCAAACAGTTAAGTATTTACTACTTGTTATCATAAAAAAACCCCTGATTGATCAATCTACTAAGCACGCTTACCACCAACACTTACTTGACCAGCATTACACATAGGGAAAATATCTACATTTTATCTTTCCACATTAGCACTCTCTACCCACAGCAGAGGGTTCAGAAGGTTGGAATAGGATAGACAAGCTGAGGAAAAGAGAGTAAAACCAAATCACAAGTACCTGTTTATTAGCAAAGATCAAGAGCAAGGCATCCCGCAATTCCTTCTCTGTTAACAATTTTGCAAGTTCACTGTATGCTTCACTGACCCTGTCTCTGTGACTGCTATCAACAACAAACACCACCGCTATGAAAGAAGAAGAGAAATGTTTTACACACATTCACATACAAAGTGCAAAATTAGCTTTCAACTTACACCATTCCTTTTTCTAGAAGCTTTCTATGTGAAGTTCCTCAGTACACAACTTCAATATTTCTGTATTTTAAACAGAAGTCTAGAATTCATCCTAAAACAGTGAAAAAATCTCCAATTTTTTTCCCTAGTCTAATATAAGGGCCATAATATTTTAACTACTTAGGTCTAAAACGAGATTTACTATGCATGGATTAAGTATCTCAGTTTAAACCATTTCTTGATCCATTTATACTCCATTAACTCCCATATGGCTGTCTCAGTTTCCCTTAATGGACTGTAATATTCACAGGTTCAGCCAAATCAGCACAGCTTGCTTTAACTATAGACTACACAATCCAAAAAAGATGGCCAAGGACCCAGCAAAGCAGCATTAGATTTTACTATCCACTAGAGAGTAACTAAGATGCCAGAAAGACTGGAGAGTCAAGGGGGCAGAGTTAGAGGACAGAATTTAAAATCAAGGGGTTTGCAATGAGAAAAACCCCAACACCAAAACTAAACATAACCTACTGCAGATATGTACCAGGGTAACTGCTTATCTTTCTCTCCAACATGCAGTTCCAGGGCAGGCATGATTCCATGCTACTTCACACAGTATGTTTTAAGAGGACAACAGCAATCCCAAAACACAACTTTTAAAAGTTTGAAAATATGAGTAATTTAAAATGTTGAAGTTTGCTTTTAAGGCTGAAATAAGGCACAAAGCAGAGCACATGAGCTGGCGTTTGTAATTCCTAAGTATTTTAGATAATTGTGAATGAATCAATCAAAAGGAACTTCTGTCTGAACTGGGAAAAACCTATGGAGAATTTATAAAACAACAACACAAATTTTAAGTTTGTCAATGTTTTCAGACTCAATAATCTAGTCTATAATCAGATACTACACTGCAATAGCAAGTCAGAAGTTACAGAACTTGGTAGAATTTTTTAAGCTGCTATCTAAAGGCTCCTAAAACCTGAGTATTTTCAAGTGCTATTTATATTCCATACCTGGCAAGTACTGCTTCTCACTATGCAGACTTTGGGACGCTGTACCTTGTCTGTTGTCAGCTAGAACCAATTTAACAGAGGTTCTAATTTTGTTTGGCTCCATGAACTGTCTGATGGATTTATGGAGAATGTATCTTTATCATGCAGTAGACATTCTGACCAATTGGATTAAAATTTATTAGCTCATGAATCTAACAGCTGTACTTTGCATTAGATGAACAACTTTCTACTGTCATAAGTTATTTCTATTAATAATCTGTCTGGCTTTGAAACACAAGCTAGAAGACAAAATACATTTTAAGAGCTGTATCAGTATTACCTTGCGTATTGAGATAATAATGCTTCCACAAAGGCCTCAATTTGTGCTTTCCTCCTACATCCCATATAGTAAACTTTAAATTCTTGTATTCTACTGTTTCAACATTAAAACCTGGAATAAAAAGATTTAGGTTTTACAGTCCTGCTCTGTATGAACATAAAATAACGAAAATTAGCAGATAAATCAAACATTCAGAAAAGTCATTACATTTAAATCGTAGCTACTAACCTATTGTTGGAATTGGCTGCATGAATTCATCTTGCTTTAACTTAAACAAAATAGTTGTTTTGCCAGCTCCATCTAATCCTAAAGTAACAACCCGAATTTCCATTTTTGGTCCAATATGTACCCTGTTGTCCTGGAAGAAACAGAATATTACGTATTAATAACAACAGCAAGTTTTGGAAATTCAATCTAGAAAACCCTTATGTTTAAAACATGTATCCATTTCTAAAGTGACTAAATGGACAGTCTCCAAAAGTATAATGCATAATCATCAATCACACCCAGTAATAATAGAAACAAAAATATCCAATAATGTCTGTAGTGAACCTGTAATTTTTACCTGATCTGAGTTACTACATATCTTTTAGAAAGCCAATATGTCTGTATTTGAAAAAATTTCAAATTCTTTCATCATTCTTGGCTGAGACCATGTGAAGAATTTTTTTATGACAATTAATTAGAGTTCCCTGACCAGGAAACTCTTTTTTTCCCCTACTTAATTAATGCCTCCACCTAGAGAACGACTTCCTTGCTGGAGGTTCCATAGCTTCACCTCTTCACCCTAAGCCTCTTCCAATCCTTTGCAACAACAACATTACTAGCACTAACCAGTAATCAGAAATAGTAGAGAAAAGCAAACAAAATCCCCCAGGTCTTGCTTGGAGACAAGAAATGAGAATCAACTTCCCTATTTGTAGTTTACACCAAGCTATTGTTTTGAAGGAGAGTATTGAGAGTATTGAGTATTGAAGGAGATGACACCGACAACATGATCAAATGGCAAAGCATAAATTCTAAAATAAACACATAGGCTGAGATTAGTATATATTTCTGAAACACATTTTGAAGTACTTAGAACTGCTATCTTGATGAAACACCAGGGCTTCAATCACAAGAACTATGTAGCAGTATATTTGTTTTCTTGCAAAATCCAGACAGTACTGTGCCTACTCCGCACAGCCTCTTATTTCTTCTCACAGAAGAAATACTACTGAGTGCAAAAATGCTACATCATCTCTTGGTAAAAGACCAACACGTTGACAGTGTTGCAGGACATTTAAACATCTATATCACATGATGTGAGATATCTAACTATTTATCTTTCCTTAGACACACAGATACACACAGAGGATCCACTATGTATCTGGATATATTGTCATCATGACAAGCAACTGTTTTCTCCCTTCTGTCATCAGAGAAGTAGCATACTTTCAGAATAATCAATACAATTCAATGACCTTTTGCTATCACAATCCTGGAAGAGAATAAAAATACCTTGAGAAACTGCTTCCTAAAAAAAAAATTTAAAATATAATTATGCAATAACCACAATGCAAAAGTCAGCAACATCATGACTATAAGTGTAAACGCCAGATCAAAGGTTCATCTCATCAAATATGCTGTCTGAAACTAGGCAAAGATGGACATGAAATAAGAAAATAAGAAAATAAGAAATAAGAAATAAAGAAGGTATATAGTGATGATAACTGTCCTAAATAACTTCCTTGTGCTTAAGAGCTTGCAGCTCATGAATTTCCCAAGCCAACTGTGACATTTCTTCAATCAGCAGATCTTGATGCATTATTCACCTATGGAATTGTCTGCTTGCTGCTTGAAACCTAAATGTGCCCAGATGGTCCTCATCATAGAACTCCAGAGACTATCTTTTCAGAATGAAATTAATAAATTACTTCATTTGAATCTGTGAAATGAACTTGGATAAACTCAGCAGGTTCAGTACTACTATTACACAAGGCATATGCTCCACAACCAAAAGACTATTTGAGATTTGGAAAATAAAACATTGAGACTTAACTGCTTTTTAATAAATTTTGTCTAAGTTCTAGATATTTGTAGTCAGAGCTGAAATTCAGTGACAACACTGCAACACAACATGATAATCAGAATGGGTTATCTCATTCTGGAAAAGAACTTGTGGGCAGATTTTTGACAAGGTGCAGAGAAAGAAAAAACAAAAACAAGTATGCAGAAGGGTCTGAAGATTCTAAAAAATGCCATGTCTCCAGCACTCTTTTCACACTCAAACTTCAGTTCTGATTTTATCCCGAGTTTCTGGCAGTGGATCTCCCCAGTTCTTCTCCACACGTGAAAGGAAGAAGGAAAAGCAGCAGCTCTGGATAGAGCTGCTCAGTTCACAGGTTTCTTGCAGGAGGCAGTACCCTGGCTATGGGCAGAGCTTGCTGACAGTGAGCCAATCCTCTCACAGCACCACCAGATGTACTGGTCACCTGACAGCTCCCATGGCTGGAGGGCAGAGGCAGTGCCACTTCAATCATCAGGGAAATGAAGATGAGTGAGGCTGTCAAATTTAGCCATCCTGCTGCAGTTTGCCTTCTCTAAGGTTTAGAATGAAAACAGGTTGTTCTCAGCATGTTTGTATTCTCTCAGAAGGAATCAAAATGTGATGAATGCCTAATTTCCACTTTTTGCACAAGTAGTTCTGTCACTTCAAAAAACATTGCAAGCAAAGTTGCTATTTAGAAAACTGTATGTGGCATCTGCAATATGAGTCAGTAATAATGGACTATTCACGATCACAGCTAGAAACTGACATGAAAGAAGTCTCTCATTGTCAATTGTATCAACATCTCTAAGTAAAATGTTGCTGAAAAATGACAAATAAAACCCCTTTGTGTCTATATTTCTGGCAGGTGCATAACTTGATGGCATACTTAAAAACAGGTAACCTTAGATGTCTGTTTAATTAAAACTTGTTTTCTCAAATCTCAGTGCAGAAGAAAAATCCACAACTATGATCTCTTCAATTTTTATCCTTGACCTCTTTTAAGAAATTTGATGAGACAAAAGCCCTCTGTACAGGTTTCCTTAATGGTATCTTAAAATGCTTTCCCTCTGAGAGAACACTTCCTTCTCTGATAGTCTGATGTTGGTAAGGGTTAGTTGCCCAAAGTTAGTTTAACATCATAATGAGAATTTATCTGTCAATCTCAGGCACTGCTTCCTTAGTAGTTTTCTCTCTCTGCAACACGCACAGATACATATTCATGACGCCCAAATGCATTTCTTATATATAATGTATTTAACAGAACTCACTGATTTAACAGAAAACTATCATTAAACTAGGATCATGATACTGGGCAAGGAGAATTCTCCAAATCCTCCCTTCAGAGCTTTGTATCTGGCATTTCCCTAACTGGTTTAGAAAGAGGAAATGGCACTATGCCTGTTTTCTTGTGTCATCAGTGAAACAAAATACTGGTAAAATTTACTAGTTTTCAAGAATAAAAAGGACTTCTCCCTCCCCTCCTCAAACCTCCATAACTTTCATTTGATATTAAATGTTCCTCTGATCTGGTACTGTCTGAAACGCTTTTTTACATTTTATAATGGATGCAGCCTTCACTGTATGCCAGTTCATGAGGGAGACCTTTCTAGTAATATAGTAACAGTTTACAGTTTTTTATCTGAAGATTTTATTTCTGCCTGATATCTGTTGCCAGGCCCAGATATGTACAACAAGCCTCACTGCAAGTCACAACAGTGGCCATCAGCATAACAGTAATCTAAAAACACGTTGTTAAGAAAGAGAACATTAAGCTTTATCAGATGTGAGGAAACAAAAAGAGGCTGCAGGAATTACTTTCACCTTATTTTTTCATGGCTGCTGCTGTTTTTGCGAAAAATTACACTTGCTTTAGCACCTTTGAAATTCAGAAATTAACCTTCAGAAGACTTCATAAAAATACAAATTGTTACAAGATAAAACCAAGTCGTCTGGGTCCCCCAATACTATTTTAGGCCTCCTGTAACACCTTAGCTATTTCCTATCATTCTCTTTCCAAACACTCAGAAATTCACAACCAAAATTTTCCATGTCTGATAAACAGCTCTGAAAGCCAAAGCTTTCAAACATTCAAAATGCCCCTCTGACTCGCAATTCTTCATCTGTGAATTGTGATTACTGCTTCATTCATGGAATAATGAGGGTTTGCAGAAGACGTTTCCTTGGCCCTACCAGCTCTGGTCTCTGCTAAATAGGAAAGAGACAGGCAGATGTCAAAATGCTGCATTAACATGGAAATTCAAATATACTGAGGTTACAAAATCAGTTATTTTGGAGAAATTTAATTTCCTAAGTCTGCAAGAACTGACATAGAATCTCTATGGTAGCATTCAGTTCCTTACAGTAAATGTTTCAACAGCTACAGTTAAATTCACATTTTTGTCTCAGCCACAATAGATCCTCTCCCTCTTTCATCCATTCAGAACCAAAAAAACCCCATATATCAAAGTACTTCTTGTTCCTTGAGTTTCAAACTTATTTACTTTCCTATGAGGAAAGCATTATAAATAATAAATACCATATAAATACACCAAATAGAAGTAACCTTATCAAACTTTGAATAATTTCATCCCCTTTAATGAAAGTGGTACTGAAATTATATTGAAGCAATAAAACCCAAACCTACTTAGAAGATTAATCATGTATAAGCTAAGCTATGAGTGAATACCAAGCAACTGTAAAACAAATGACTGTTTAATTAACTGAAAGAAATACATTTTTAAACATTATAAACTGAAAGTTATAATAGTAATATTCAATTTAAAATAGGTGAGTAGTTTCCAGTACATAATCAAAGACAGATGTTTCTAGAACTCCCAAATGCTATACAACTTGTTTAAAAGAAAACAGCTTATGTTCTAACAAAGTTACTGATACAGTCAGTGACAAAAGAACATTTCCCACCCTTATTACAGCAGCACAGTGGTTTGTTGCTCAAATACCAGACTGCATTCATCATGTGATAAGACAATGTGGCTCTAACTGATACTGAATTGCCTCAACATGTTGCAAAAAATACAGCATAATAATGTACATCAATTATTCCTGCTTTATTTTACATTAGATTTGGGACTTCATAAAGTGGATAACTGTACTTCCATGTGATTAAGAATACCTTTGTAAAAGTGACAGGTATGCTAGCATCCAGCTGTACATGATCTGCAAGTTCTGTAAACTGCTGCTGCTGTTTCTGTAATGTCTCTAGCAATCTTGTAATTTCCTGTTTGGCCAACACTACTCTGCAGTCGTCCTAAACAGACAAAGAAAGAAAAAGCATGCCTTTCCTTTAGTAATTACTTTAAAATACCCCAAATACAATATAAATATCATTGCTAGAAAGAAGGCAATTTAAATAGAAATACACTACTTCAAGAAATTAACATTTACAAAACAGATTTATTTAAAATTGCAACACAAATATGAATATCTTAACAGTTTTCCTTAACACTAATAGATACTAAGTTGTTCTGCAGGTTTATAAAAAAACTGACAAACTTTCTTTATGAGCCACCTAGGATTAATACAAATTATAAGAAACAATAATAACAATGTAACATATAAAGAACATTTATATTTTTCATATATCATTTAAACAGATGGAACAGAACAACTGTTTTGCAGCTTACGGCAACACACTTAATAGGAAAATATTAGCATCCCCCCACTCAGGATTCAGAACATTTATACAGTTAAACCTGACTACACAACCAAACAAAAGCTCTGAATAAATCTGGAAAAAAGTACGAATAACACATTCACAAAATAGCTTCTCCCACTCAGTTTACTATTTGCTACACATACTATTTATTTTTCCCTATCATTACACTGAATTAATAAGAGACCAATGAGAAATTTACACACAGCCACCTTCTTCATGCATTTATGTTGAATTACCAATGTTACAAGTGCAACTGTAAAATCTTTCCAATATATTCTGCAGGTTTTTTTTTTTTCTTCAGTCTTGTCTTGCCTTCCCACTAACCTCACAAATATCAGAAAGTACTCCAGAAAAATCATGCCACAGGGTTTCCAGTAACTGGAGGACTCCACGCTTTTGGACTGACTATCTTTGGCTAACACCCCCTTGTAACACATACTTATATCACATGTTAGACCACGACTGATTTAATCTTATAAGAAAATAATGCAGGATACTATTTCATCTCTTTTTTTATAGTCTAAAATTAATTTGTATTTCCATGTATTTTGCCATATGTTACAGCTCACTTGCCAACCCACCTGTTGCAAAGTCTTTTCACAGTGAAGGCAAGCTGTTGAAACCTGTGACAGGAGAATGGTCATATCTTCTTGCTGTTGCCTAAGCCAAATCAACTTCTCTCTCACATGAGCATCAACAACGCTAAGAGCCATTTCTTCCTGACGACAAAGGGTTTCATGAAGATCAGAAAAATAGGCTCTGACACATGAGCGGGCATTCTCTGCAGTTCCTGGTACCTAGAGTGTTGCAGCAAGGAGATCCAACAGTTTAAGGACACCAGCTGATTCCAGGAGCAAATTTTAAATTTTATTCCAGATTCTAATTTATTTTCACATCTGTCTGGCTACATCACAGTTCATGTCCCAGCTAGGGCTGATAAGACTTCCTGAAAAATTTGAAAACACTTCTAGAAGTTACTCCTTTAATCAAATAGCTCATTTGCATGTATAGACACCTCACTAAAAATGACCAGGGAAAAAAGCCTCAATAGTATTATACCACCTGAGAACATACAGTCTGTACACTAGGAGTCAAATAACTTTTTCCACTGCCTCCACATTTCCATATAGCCTAAAAATATAGTGACACACAAGCTCCCATCTATCTGCTGACCTAAGCCTCAATACTGACTTGCTAGATAGAAGACCTTAAAATCTTGCTCTTTAAAACCTACACATAATTTTAAAAGGAAGTCTTTATCCCAGTTATTACAGAAAAGTCAATAATCTGTGCATGTGGGGGAAATAAAAATTTTTTAAAAGCATACATGTTCAGTATGGGCCATTCCAACTCCATCTTCAACTATTTGTTCTCCTCCTTCTATATGCTGAACAATTCCAACTAATTTTCTGGAATAATCAGAGATTTCTTCTGTGAAAGTTCTTATACAGTGAGCCATGTCTAAAATGGATGCACGAATCTGATTTGCTTCTGGTTCCAAGACAGAATGCTATTAATTAAAAGCAACATATTAAACATCAATCATAATGATCTTCCTTAATAATCTCTTATATTTTACTACATATTTAATATACTTGTGCAAGTATATGGGCATATATTTTACACACACATATAGTAAAGCCAAGTAAGAACTTAAAACCATCTTGCAAATTTAAAAAAACAGTCAGGACTTACAGATTATGCTGAAACTAGCTCATACATCTAGCAATTACACAAGTAAACAAAAACTTGCCTGTTTATCATAATTTATTACAAAAAAAGAAGAATAGTTAGATTGTACCAGAGATGTGATGTGTATGTAGTGTCTGCATTATGAAAACAGCTTTCCAATGTCATGAAAACTTCAGAAAAGCAGCAGATAAAGAGACTGTCCTTCTTCACATATATATATTCACATTAGTAACTCATTGAGCTCTTAGAATTTTTTTTTCTTTATTTTACCATGGCAACTGTCTGACACAAAGGGAAAACTAAAGAATGGGATGAACATATCAAGAATCTATCCTCCTTGCTTGACAACCTTTTGTACTTTATTTGGATAAATAATTATGCAAGCCACCCCCTGGCATGACTAGAAATTCACTACTAGCAGTACCTTATGACCTTGATGCTTCCCATATTCTTTGCAGACACAACACATGAGAGGACTCGCCTGACAGCCCTCTTCTAAACAAACAAACTCAATGGCATGCACTTGGTGTTGGGAGCACATCGTCTTCTCGTGAGGCTTATCAGCAAGAGGTACACGCCTGTGCTTCGCCAGAGTCTTAGTAGAATGAGTAAGCTGGGAGCAGTCTGCACACAGGTGAGTGGCACAAACAGTGCAATACACAGATGCAACATGGGCTTCATCTTCATCGCAACGAATGATACTCTAACAACGAAAACCAGGCAAAACTCAAGTGGTTAACATTTAATCCCAAAAATGGAGGAAAAATCAGAAGACTTGTCAACAATACAGGCTTTCTTTAAAAGTTATACACTAATAAATATTTGGACTCCTTTGAAACTTGATTCTAAGTTTTCAATAACCTTTTTGAAAATGTAAGTTTAAAGTGTTCAGTGATTTTATAAATCGAAGCTTCAGTGCAAGCTGTAAAGGTTTGGAGAAGAAAATAAATCTGCCTCTAGGAACTTCCTCCAAAGCAGTTATTACAGACCAGAAAATTACTTACAGAAAAACAAAACACCAACAGTCAAACAAGCACTTGGGAAAGTTACCTACATCTAGAATGGTACTGCAAGATATGTTGCACACCAGCTGTTAATACTGACATGATAAAAGCAGATATTTTTGGTAATGAAGTACTACATGATACAATATCACTACTATAAAAGGCAACTACTGACAATAGCTGAAGTCTTTAGGAAGAATTCCTATGGAGTTTCAGAAAACTGTGCTTATATGACTAAAACTAATATATCAAAATGAGTAATCTTTTCAAAAAATCCTAAAGGCATAAAAGGGGGGTGAAATAGTATGCATGTTTATTAATACCAGTTTATTTTCTGCTTTAGTCAAGTACAAACTAGCATTTAATTATGAACAATTAATTGAAGCCTTAATACTAGATACTGGAAGAAAAGAACAGTATTATTGGTGAAATTACATTTGGCAAAGAACTGATTTTCAATCTTTTTCCTATTTAGAGATAACTTCTAGCAAATTGAACTTTTTTTGCTTGCTTCTTTTGGTTTTTTTTTGTTTAAAACTCAGTACCTCTCCAGACAGACCAATGCCTTCTTCAGCTGTCCCATACTGCCCAGCAGGTCCATTCTGCAACCGTTCCAAGAGTTCCAACAAAGCAAAGTTCTTTTTCAATCCCCAGACACCAGAATCTCCTATTTTTGATGAAGAGTTAAACAAAGGAGAGGAGAGGAAGAAAAATCTCAAGCACATATCATTTTGAGAAATTCCACAAACCACAGCTGAGATTCGGACAAATATTAAGAGCACATCAACTACATTAATATTAACCAAGAGAGATACAGCTAGCAGTTTTTCTGCAAGCTCACTCCATCTTCTTCCTTCCTTTGATCATTGAGCTATTTAATATTTATGTAGATCTTCCCTATCAAAAGAAGCCAAGATTATTAAAAAATTAGAGAAACTTAGCGAAAATACTTGTAAAATCATCTGCAATAGCTAACAACTAAAGAATACAAGGAACACACAAACACTGTGTATTATAAAAATTATTGTTTTCAGAGGTATAGTGAACATTTCTACCCTACTAATGGAAGACATGAAGAATTCCCTACTGAGAAACCTTATTACCTGTATCACAAAATGCAACAACAATTGTAGATCTCATGCCAGCAAAATCTAAGTAAGAGTTAAAACAATATTCAGAAACAAAATCCAAGGTACTACACTATTTGATAAAATGGAAGATCACTCATACTCCCTAGAGCAAAGCAGAAATCCATGTCCATTCCTGCATGAGCCTTATTTCATAGAAGTTAACATGAAGCAATGAGATGAGAAGTAAAATCAGAACAGCGTCCCAATAACTGCTGCTAAATGGTAACCATACAGGCCACATAGCATATGAGAATCCTAGCAGTTTTCTGCTAGATGGCAATTCTTCAAGGAATTGTCATCCCTTGACTCTTTTGCAGTGTAACTGTCATAAATTTAATGACATTTTCTCTGTTGCAAGGAAAAGGTGGCTCATGAGATCAAGCATCATTTTTGAGCAGTGGATCACTACTTTTTAACTATAACAAAACCACAAAATTGTTGACGTTGGGAGGGTCCTCTTTATCACTCTGCCTAGGTCACCTAGAGCTGGGTGCCCAGGACACACCCAGGCATCTTCTGAAGATCTCCAAGGAGGGAGATGCTATCGCCTCTCTGGGCAACATGTGGCAGAGCCTGATTCCTCTTGCAGTCAAAACTGTTTCCTTATATGCAGACAAAACTTCTGCATTTCAGTTTGTCCACATGACTGTCATGGTTTGACACTGGCACAATGCCAGTGCCCCATGAAAATATACTTCCCTGGTGTTTGCTGTGAGATGTGACCAGGAAATAAGCAAAGCAGGCCTCTACCTTAGAAAAAAAATTTATTAACTAAACTACAAAAGAAAAAAAAACACACACACACACGCGCACACACACACCTGGAAAATGAAAACTCCGCAAAAAGCATTCCTCCTCCCCCCACCACATTTCCAATACATCTTCCAAATTTCAACTCTCCATCCATCACCCTGTAAATACTCAATTTCAGTCCATCAAGAGGAGAGGAGTCCTTCTTGGGGCCATGGTGACCTCTTCCTTGCATGCCCAGCGCTCTCACCACTGGACAAGGAACAGAGCTGCTTCAAGGGTTATCCTTTTAAGGGTGCTTTGACCAGTTCCAAAAAAAGCACAGTTTTCTCTCA
>NW_005054537.1:346064-353130 GCF_000277835.1 Geospiza fortis | reverse complement strand
GGCAGGGGAGGCCTTGCCTCTTTGCTGGCCGGAAATCAAAGAGAGAGCCCAAGGGAGTGCTCTGCTTCTAACCCCTGTGTTCTCAGAGGCGCACCCACCCTCAGTGGCCAAGCCTGGTGGCAATTTAGAACCTGAGCACCTATTGGCCTCTGGCCACTCCATTCCCAGAAAACCTGCTTCCTGTAAACCCACGACAATGACACATCACCTATCTACATGAACTCAAGGAAACAGTATTCCCATGTGTTTTCCCAGAGAGCCCAGACTACTTCAATTGTCCAGTTGCTTGATGTTGTTTCCTAACTCCTAAAGTATGCTGCCCTGTGGCAGTCTTGTAGGAGTATATGCCCTTCATTCTTCTGGAATTCAGCGTCATCTCACTGATCTTTTACAGACATGAAGTTTTACTTCTTCAATATGGACATTTATCAAATACTCCATAGACTGTGATTTATCATTAGAATGAAAGTGCAGTTCTAAATGACCAGACAGACAACAACTACACAGTTATGAGAAATACCCAGCTGGTAACCTCACTGCTTTATGTAGCTTCCCCTTTAACTTCATGAAACTTTTTTTCCCTGGTCCATCTTCCTCACAGTTTAGACTACAGACTGTAATACTCTATTTCAAATTTGGTTACTGAGAATTTATGTGCCTCACAGATTAAAGGCAATAAATGGATGATACTGTTTTCCTATAGCAATAAACGGGAGCATTTTAAACTCTTTTATGCTCCAACAGTCTCAATGGGTATAAACAACACTGATAAACTGTTTTAAAAAAATGTGTTTACCAGTAAAGACCATGCATTTGCTGCTTGCAGAAATGGGTCTATGGAAGATAGATATAAAGCCAGGTGCTTTAAAAAGTCTGTGCTTTTAAAGTCAGGGACCTCTGCAGTTATCAGTTCCACGGTGGAAGCCTTCTCTGCTCCAGAGAGGCACCACATTGCCAACATCCAATCTAAGATCAGTGCACTCCACAAAATAAGCTTCAAACAAACAAACAAAATGTTTTGACTTTTTTTTATCACAGATCTTGAAGGAGTTTACAGAAGGTATGTTATGTCCCTCCAAAATTACACTAAGCACCACCAAAGACATCTGCTTTGATACATTCTGACCTCAGAGCTTAGTAATTTTTTAGGTTGAGCACTCCTAGCAAGATCACTGTTTTTTCCATAACACAGAACGAGTCATCTCTTATTACCAGCTGAAGAAATACAGAGCACTATATACACTTTTAGAATTTAATTTACATCAAAACAGTTTCTAAACAGTCTGGATTTACTAAATAGGTATCTAGACAGACTAACTCTCAGAAAACAAAGTACTGGAAAGTGGCTATGTGGTTCCCTTCTAGGGTGTTTAGCACTTTCCCACAGCAAACTAACTGTGCACAACCTTCAGCTTCTACAGCACACAAAATAGTCACACTAACAACACAGCAATATGACGGCTGATACTAACATGCACCTTCTATTTTCAGATTAGCCACTAATCCAGATAGCCATTAATAGCCCAGTATAAGTGGATGTACATGTACCAAAAGGATAAACCTACTTAAGTAAGTGATTATAGTTCCTAGTCTTTAAGCAAACATTGTCTTAGTCTTTAGGCAAATACTGGGTAAGGCTGCAAGAGGAACAAGCTCCTCAATCATTAGAGTTTCTTACAAAAGTCTTCTCTTTCACAGATTTTAGTGTTTATTACAAAAACCCTAGAAACTGAGAAGTATTCTTCTCAGTTTACAACATTGTATGCGATTTAATGATGCTAGTTCTGTTCCATGTCTAGCAGTGAAGAGAAAGTCAAAACAAAACTGATTTACTGGATTGTAATCAAAAAGATCAGAAAAGATAAGTGAGTAGCTATTATGCAGTTATTTTTTTGTCCATAACTCTAAGATGTCACAACAAACAACGATACATCACTCTTACATTCTTTCTATTATTTATAATGGGATTTGATAATACAAGCAATTGTGTAACACGTCCATCTTGGTCACAGCTAAAAAACAAGTGAAGCTTACATGCTAACTTTAATTTACTGAAACAGAATTTATAACCAGCAATCATCCTATAAAACATAGAATCATGGAATAATCTTGAGTTGTAAGAGACCCACAAGGATCACCGAGTCCAACTCCTGGCCCTGCACAAGCCATTCCCAATGACCACACTGTTTGCCGGAGAGCATCCTCCAAACACTTCCTGAACCCTGGCAGACTTGTTTCTGTGACCACTTCCCTGAGGAGCCTATTCCAGTGCCCAGCCACCCTCTGGGTAAAGAATCTTTTTCTAATATCTAACCTAAACCCCCCTGACACAACTTCAGGCCATTCCCTCAGTCCTGTCACTGCTCACCACACAGCAGAGATAAGTGTTTGCCTCATGAGGAAGTTGTGAGTGCAATGGTGTCTCCCTCAGTCTCCTCCAGGCTGAACAGACCAAGTGACCTCAGCCATTCCTCATCCTGCTTCCCCTCAGTGCCCTTCACCCCTCCATGCCCTCACTGGACACTCTCCAGTACTGTCCTTCTTACACTTATCCAGCTGGGTGATGGACATCTTGTCCAGCAGGACACTGTGAGAGACAGTACCAAAACTTTACTGACATACAAGAAGACCACAACTGGTTTCCCCTGGTCTGCTAGGTGGATTACCTTGTCATAAGCATGCATTCTCATAAAAAAGTCATGTCTCATTTTGCTGGTATCTATCATAAAGTTTACAAATTTGCACAAATGGGACTTTGCTTCTTTTTACTTTAAAACTACCTATAAAAAATTTAGGTACCTGACCCACACATTCTCAACACAACTGACCAAGTGTTTGTTTCATATTTGAAATCATTAAACAATGAGTTCTGTAAATACATCCATTTACTCTCTTGGACTTCACCTCAAATTGTGCTTTAATCACAAATGTGAGAGTCTAGTGATATCATCCTTGTGCCTACAAAGAATGTTTGTGCCCATCAGAAAAATCATTACACATTCTGTCATCTCAAAAGAAGAACAAGACATGAATAGCAGGAAATGTGTCAGCCAGGAACGAGAAAGTGACAGACCAAAGATATTAAGACTGACTCCAGCTAACAATACAAACGTCAATTTCAGAAGCATGAAGCTTGACTGCAAAAGTATTATAAATAATGAAAGGGATAAAGGAACAACTTTTTTCTAAATGTTTAAATGCATTTTCTTGCACAGCATTTTTAAGCTTCAGCTTGGCACCCAAACACTAGCAAAGGCATGTGTAAATCTAAACAAGACAAATCAGATAGATTACATGAAGGATGCCATCACCTGCAAATCTCTGCGAACAAGTTTTAATGATAGAAAATAATTTCAGCTCTGCAGTAATGGTAGATAGAGAGAATCTCCAAAGTGCATTTTTCCTAAAAATACCCTGGTCCATATATTAATTTAAAAAAACTCAGAACCCAAGTGAAACAAACAAACAGACAAAAAACCCCAACAAACAAACAAAAAAAACCCACCAGCCAAAAATAACCAGTGAGAGATAGGAAGAGAGAAAACAATTGCAAGAAATCATTTGCCTTTTCTTCCAGATCAACATACTTTTAGGAAAATCTTTGAGAGGAGCCTCTTCTTCTACAGACACTATTTATTGGATTTTTCCTCATATAAACTATCTGAATCGAAACTCTCCAGAATATATGATTTCAAAAGTTTGAAAATCAGTCTAACTTTTCCACTGCACCTTTTTGGTTGAAAAAAAAGTTTATCCAATTGAAGATAATAGTTCACATACCTTCAGCATGTACATACTCATTCAAAATTTTCCATTAGAAGATTAAATCACAGGGAATTCCATTAAAGAATTCTTTAAAAACCCAACAAAAATCAATGTTTTATCTATTCTGCAATGCAGAATGGTTTGGGCAAGCTTTAGTCCTATTTGTTCATTACAAAATGTTTTCTCTTGTAACAGGATTCTGTGTACTACTAGAAAATTTTGCTAAGCATGTAAACAATGTTTCAATTTTCAGTTGCAGAATACATATTTCCAAAAATCCTGATTCATGAAGTACTTCTAACCCTGCCTTCACATACAGTTATATATAGAAAGAAGAAACAGCTCTGTATATTTAAACTGACCCCAGTTCAAAAAAATACAAAAAAAGTATCTACCCATACAGATCTCCCAGTACTTATTTCAAAAAGCTCCCAACATTACGTAGGAAAACTTGGATGAATATAGTATTAAGTGCTTTAGTAATGAGAGCAATAAAAAAAAGTACCATAGGTTACTTTAGACCAACTAAAAGTCTCCATAAAATCCATAGTTACTGATCAAGAAATTGTACAAATTCAGCACAGATAGCTTTATGTCCTAATTTTACAGCTTTTCTTTCAACACAATTTTCTCTTGGCAGTGGTCCTTAGACACTAAACAGCTCTCTGAGACTAGAGAACATTATTTCATTAAATTCATTAAATTTTAGAATTGCTATAGGGTGAACAAGGAGCTTGCTTTCTCATATCCTCAAACAGAGGAGAGGGAAGTATGAAAAGTTCCTCTGGGCCCTGAGTTGTCCCTCCCTGCTCCTAAGCTCTAGAACAGAACAGAACTACAACTGCAGCAAATTTAACCAATACCAGCAACTACTAGCTGATTAGAGAAAGGTAGCATATGTATAGATATCTCAAAGAGGGGTCATGAGCTGCACTCCACAAAACCTCCTAGTTTTATATCCTATAACCAGTAATATGTCTCAATGGTGTTGGATATGGAAAGACTAAAGTGCCTATGACCTCCCCCTCCCTCAGATCACCAGGTAAAACTTTTATTCACGGAAGTATTTTTATTTTCAAGCTGTTTGGCTAAGATTTTCTACCCATTACTTTTGTGAGCAACGGTTGATCACTGTGCATCCTTCTTCTTTCTAGTGTTAAACAGCAGGATGCAACTCTATTTATCAACTCTTCAATATATAAGGATCCTGAAGCTTTTCATCCTTCTTCCTAACTGTGGGGAACTTGGAGATTTAATAACACAGCATTTCATTAAAAATTCATCAGAAAGATTTTAAAAAAATCTGTAATTGCTTTTGTAAAGCTTTATTTTCATCAAACATGAAACACACAGAAAAAATATGATAGGATCCTTTCAGATACCTGGGAAAAATTGCATAATAAAAACTAAGAAGCAAGAAGTTCCCCATCACAAGAGAAAAAGCAGTGGTCTTGGACAAAAATGTTTCATAACAACAGGACCAAGTGTCGTGCTCTAAGATTCTCTCTCTAAAAGCATAGTTTAAGAAATCTTGTGCAGCTGTATAGTCATATATATGAAGCCAAACAAACCATTACTTTTAACCACTCTACACTGGCAATCATTCATGATTCTCACACTTTACCATTTCCCTCACCCAAAAAACAAACCCCTCTTTCATACAAGACTGATTATTTCTTTTCCTGTTTTCTATCTTCACAAAAACATCCTGCAGAATGCCTTAATATTCCTAGCAGATTCTTGTACTTCACCGTCAAGCAAATTTGATACTTAAACATTTCTTTCACAGTTTACGAGATCAGAGATGTCCTTTTTCAAAGATTCTCCTTTCAACAGGCTCCTTTTTCCTCCAGTGCTATTCAAAACTGCTGGAGCCAGTTCTATTAACAAGTTCTTTTTGTTACATCTTCCTCTGATAACTTGTCTTCTCTATAACCCCATGTGGACTAGGTAATTCTTATTCTGAAGAAATTATATATGCATGTGTCATCTTTTGCCTAAAATAAACTTTCACTGTAAGAAAAAAAATCTTTATCTTATCCTTTCAAATACTATGTGCAGACATTGTTAGAGTAGGGGAATTCCGGTTGATAGCCTGCCACTACCAATAATGCACGTGTAGAAGTCATTAACATTGTAAAAACCAGGTTTGTTATCACTGATCCTTCCCTCTATATCACTTCATCATGAATTCAGGGAAATGTTAGACAAAAATTTACCTATTCAATTACATGGGTTTAGTGTTTAGGACAATAGGAAACTAATACTCATACTTCAGGAACCCTTACATAGAACTATTAAACAGAGTAGTCCCTTTGTAAATATAGGTGTACAAGAAGATGTCCAGGTATAAAGCGTGCAAGCCCAGGTTCAAGAACATGAAGGCAAAATCTTTTCTTTCTTTTCCTTACTACACATTCCTTACTTGGAAATACCATCACTAAGAGGAGCACTAAGAATCTATGTCAAGCACTATCTTCTAGATATCCTTGACTGCAAGGTTTCAAGAATGTCAAACTTCTGTTTTCTTACCTAGTTCAGTAACTTGTCGATCAAAAGGACAACGAATTGCTCTGCCATGAAGGGGAAGCCGGGTAAGACAGTCATGGCAGACAGTATGGCCACACAAAAGCAGCCGGGGAACTTTGTCCCCTTGCAGAGAAAATACATCTTCACAGACCCCACACTCAAGAACCTGTAAGTTAAAAAAGACCATTTTTGGTTTTAAGCTAATTAAAAAGCAAAACTTCACACAGAAAGCTATACAACAATTTATGTTACAGATGTTCATGCAATCACAGTAGATAAGCTGAGTCAGTAATTTTGCTTTATATGCACACATATAACGATCATACTACCGATTTTTAAAAAGTAAATACATAATTAGACACAAACAGAACATTTTAACTTGTCAGCATCCTGCCTGACCACTACTAGTTCCTACCCGCTGCATTTAATACACTGCCACAAGACAAGCCTACTGGCCAAGAGGCACAACCAGAAGAAACATCCTCGCAGGAAAAGGAAGCAGCCAGCAAGACCCTGCCAGAGCAGAGAGTTGGCCAGCGGAGTTTCCCCTCGCTGCTGATGCTCATAAAGAGGTCAGTCACACCAAATAAGTCAACTAGCAAGCTATAAACGCAGCACTGAGCTAGTGCGAGCAAACATATGCGGGCCGGAACATCTCAAGCTATAAACAAAAAGCACAATAAACTGATGGTCATAGAGAAACAAAAAAAAAAAAACAAAACACCAAAACCAATCCATAAGCCCGGCACCCCAGGGTACCACAGGCCTCCCG
>NW_005054537.1:301749-345522 GCF_000277835.1 Geospiza fortis | reverse complement strand
TCGGTGCCGAGCGCGTAAGGCGGCGGTGAGGGCTGCTCTGCCGTGCCCGAGAGCATAAGGCAGCGGTGAGGGCTACTCCGCCGTGCCCGAGGGCGTAAGACAGCGGTGAGGGCTGCTCTGCCGTGCCGCGCTCACCGCAGGGTGTGCACCTGGCGTGAGGGGCTCAACGCGGCTGCCCGGCTGTGTCAGTGCTTTGCATAAGGCTTCAAAGAAAATGTACAGCTATAATTTCCTTTCCAGTCCTCCTGCTGCCTCTTGTGTGTTTGTTTTTCAGGACGAGGGGACACAGTCCTAAACCGGGCCAGGGGAGGTTTAGGTTGTGCGTTAGGAGGGATTCCTTCGCAGGAAGGATGATTAGACACTAGCATGGGCTGCCCAGGGAGGTATTGAAGGAACGTGGACGTGGCACTTGATGCTGTGGTCTATTTGACAAGGCGGTGTTCGGTTTTACGTTGGATTCCGTGATCTCAGACGTCTTTTCCCAACACAGTTGATTCCCCTTAGGATGGCTTTTGCCCTTTTCACCTCATGCTTAATGTGCAAATACGAGGCTTACCTCCTTGATTCAGGGATCACGGAGTGAAAATACAATTGTGTAGGTCACTTGCATGCTTCCAAAATTAATGTAGAAATCAAGAGAGCCCTGTGAAGAATTTCATCATTTCTGAATCATAAATGCTGCTAGTTATGTACATGTAATGAAGAGCTGGTTAGAATCTCTTCTGCAAGCATTCTAGATCAGTGAGACTGCCCAGGTGGATAAAGCAGTGCAAGTATGAGTGATTTCAGAGACAATCTTCTCGTTTTAAAACTCTTGGACAAAGTTTTTAATGGTGTCTCCATGTGCTGGCAAAATACATTAATTCAAAGCCCAACAAGCTCTTTTCATATACATATACACACATGCAGTAAGGGCAAAAAACATGAGAACGTGAAATGTCAGCAGCTCTCAAATGCGTTTTGGTAGTAATTAATTCAAAGTAAAAAGCTTTATGGTGGACCATTTTGCTTTTATAAGAAACCAGTGCCATCCTTGGTTTTGTATTGAATGTAATCCAGGTAGTAGTTTTTGTAGAAGTGAGGAAGGTATGGGGATTTATTTGCATTGTGACTGTATTAAACAAAATCTTGACAGTGGCAATCCTAGATTTTACTATTTTAATATCATGTATGTTACTGCTCTCCATTAGGGAGAGTGAAATGGTTGCAAATTTTTTATGGGTGCAGGGGGAAAGGGGGAGAAGGGTAGGAAATAGGAGAACAACACTGTGCATGTTTTACTTATGTTTCATAATAGTGTAGTTCTCCCTTCCCCATGCTTCTGAATTTAATATAATCTTTGTATGGAAGTATAAAGCCTTTGACAACTTAATAAGTTGCTTATTAAGCAAAAGTCTAATAAATTAAGAAATTATCGGTTCCTTAAGAATTAAAGCCTAGTTGCATGTAATGCTTGGAAGCTTTGAGGCTAAAAATGTGTAGTTCTGATACAGAATGCACGCAGGCACCTTTAATTTGCCTAGAATACTTCCCTTTTAACTTTTCACTTTAAAAATTACTGTATCAGTCAGCACTATTCTGGGAAGGGTTTCTGTAACATATGTGTTTTCTAGTTACTTTATGTGCCTCGGCTAAAAGTGCTGATATATAGGAGTAAAACACTTCAAAAAATTGTCTGCTAAATTTGAGAAAATAGGCAGAAGTAATTGTGTGTCTTTTAATATGTATCATGACAATATAACCAGAATAGTGATGGATGGCAAGTATGAGATGGTGACAGTAAAAGAGTTCTCTTGGAAAAGGACTGTTTTGAGTAAGCAGTGTGCATGTGGATAATGTTTAGTGTACTAAAGTTACACTGGTAATGATGGAATACAGCCACTAATGTTCAGCCTAGATAAAATAGAATGTTCTGATATATATCTCATGTATTTTTACTACCTATTTCTTTCTTGAAAAATATCCTAGCAACATTTGTCTTAATATGGTAGTATCTCATTGTTTTATAATACTTCTGCTTTAGGTCCTGTTTTCCACTGATCTATGCATCATGGGGCAAGGAAATTCTTGTAAATAAGATGTTTCAGTCTAGATACAAGAATCATTATCAAGAGACTCTTTTCCTAAGAATCACTGGATTCCTACTGTTCAAGCATGGAAGTGGTCTTGCACTATCGACCACATCAGAGAGATCTAATAAAACTGCAGAAATTTGCAGAAGCAGCAGTGAAGGAGTTTCCCATTCGCCAGTTACCAAGATTTGCACCCTGGTTTCCAAATGATTTACACAGACCTCCCCTCAAACCAAAAAAGCAGGCACCTGTTATTTCTTGTGAGGAAGTGGAAGAATTGAAACAGCTTTCTACACCTTCAGAGTATGTTACAGGATCTCCTGATTATGACTGCACAAAAAGTCTCCTTGAGTTTCACTCTAGCATCAAATATGTTCCGACTTTAATCCAAGCACAGGCTGTTCACAGACCAGTTAACTTGGACTGTCAAGGAGAACCATCACCTAATGGAAAACAAAAATTGAAAAGGTCTTGGAGTGTCTCTCTCCCTAGAGCTAAACTCAGAGAAAAGATTCATCCTTTATCTCAAGAACTGCAGAATAATTTGGAAAGACTAAAGCTGCATGCATTTTGTAGAGCCAAGTGGACAATTGAACAGTCTCTTTGTAAAAACCAGAATTTGGAGGACATATGGGTAAAATTGAATAGACTCATTAAGCAGAATGAATTGCCATCTTGCAATGCTACTATCCAAAGATCTGTGGGACAGATATGGGTTTTCTGTGATATATTATACTGTGAATATGTTAGAAATATTCTTAGGGAAAAGCTAAGCCTTACAGATAAAATGAATTTGCTTGTACATAAATATGGAATTATATTCAGTTTATAACTTCAGATGTAATTTAATAATAACATTACTGTCAGAAATCCTAAAGTTTTTAAACACTTTAGAATATATAGACCTTAGAACAACTGATAAATTAACAGTAAGAAAACTTATGTTACTTTGCTATGGTTTTCTAACTATAATGATATATTTCTTTAACTTTGTTTTGCCTCAAGACTTATAGTTCTGTTAAGATTAGTAAGTTTCTCTTTGGCTTAGTACTGTGTTTTATAGCTTTCCTCTACCTTGGTGGTCTAAAGGAAAAAATTAAAGTAAAAATTCCAGACTACTGTGGCAAGCTATATCAGATAATAAAATTAATGCTTTCAATTAAGCAAAGTACGTCCTCTCTGCTTCATTGGAATTAGGAGAAGGAAAGATGTTTTTAAGTGTGTTGTAATAATTGCTATAATAGCTGTAACTGACATTAAGATTTTCAAGATCTGATTATCTCCTGAAAGTAGTCTGTGAGTTTTTTTAATGATGGCATATCCCTCCCATGAAATACAGACTTTATGTGGGATATATGCACTGTCTTAAAAATGTTTGCTATATTTTCACAGAGGTATTAATGATAGCTTCAGTGGAAGCTGTGGGCTGAAAAATAATGAACAACTTAATAATTGCTGCTTTATGCCTTTGATAATTTCTTTTCCTGATGTATCTGTTCTTTTGTCTCTAATTATATTTGGGAACAAGAAAACACTAGCTTCGGTAAAACTGAGGAAATAAGGAAATGAGACATCTATCTGAAACCTCTTTTGTGTTTGAGAATTTGAATGCCTTTTATGGTCATAAAAGGCAGAGTTCAGGATGACTTTCTGTCTCCTAAAAGAATGAAGTGTTCCAAGGTCATGCTGTCCCTGCTCAGTTGAAACTTTGGAGGGTCAGTAGAGAAGTTAAACTGGGATCAATATGACTGCAAGGTTATGCATTTGCACTCCCACTAATTCTAGATAGTTTTGATGTAGCTGGATGTCAAGGTCTGTAGTATCTGGAAAAGTGGGAAAACAGCATTTGTAGATTATTAGATTGTCATTATGGCTGCTCACACCAAAGTGTGCATAAGCATAACAGAGATCTCTCTGTAAAAAAAATAAGTGAATCCCCCTCAGACTTAACATTCTTATAACATCCTTGTGTTGGATAATTATATTTTATTGTAGGCATTACAATTTTTTAAGATAAAAATTTCTCCATTTGAGTCACTGACATGTATTTTTAAACTTTGACTGAATTTTAAGAAATTGTAGATGTCTTATATTTATGTTTGAGATGTTTGTGACATTTAATATGACTACTTTGCAAAACTGATGCAAAATGCTGTCTAGACTGCATTTTAACTGCAGTATAACTGAGGGTTGTTATTAGTTTTAAAGCCTATATAGTCAATTTTTTTGCTGACATTATATTTCTGAGCTCAACATTAATAGTAACTAAACCTCTTTGTGCATCAGCATTTTTGAAGATAAAATAAAATGCAGTGTGATTTGAGTTCTATTTAATGTATTTTGTATCTAGGATCTTGGAAGAGATGATACATTTTCTAACAATAATTTAGTACTTCTAATAAATGTGATAATATATCTATCATAGTTTGTTTTGACTTCATTCTGTGATGTATTTATTTATTTTCTGAAACATGACTTAACCTTTTTCTTTAGAAACAGTAAATACTAGTTATACAGGCATAGTGTGAATTTGAAAAAAATTTGATAATGCAAATAATACAGTCTCACTAGATTAATTTGATATAACGACAAAAGTGCTAAACAAACATTTTACTAAACAGAAGGAGAGATTGTTGTCACTGTAGCTGCCAGCTTTGTGCTGCTTTGGGTTGGCTCGTGTGTGAATAATGGCAGATGTGCTGCTACCTGTGAGCACCTCAGCTGGTAACTGAGGTCTTGTAAGAGTGAACACCATGTTTGATTGCTCTGCAGAACTACTACAGTCTTGGTTAGCACCAGTATACAAGGTGAAATCCAGGCTCTCATTTTGTTCACTTTGAGGAATGCTTAATAAGCATGTGTAATTCAGTATCTTTTCTTTGTCATTTTAAATGTTGAATGTGGTTCACTATTTACTCTATTTTATATATCTTGGATTTTGTTTAATATACCTCGTGGTTCTAAGTCTTTAAGGTCACCATAACAAAGAGAATGTATTATCTCTTTTTTCATGTGAAAAGTGAGAATTGTTTTTGTCAATGCTAATTTGCATAGGTCTGCTGTGTGGTAGCATAAGTTCTTGTGAACCAATACAACCCACTGTACCCAAATGTCTGTCAAAGTAATTGAATACTTTCCACCACTGGGAACAGTGAATGCTGTCTGGATACAGTAGCTGTAGAAAAGTGCAATAAAAATAAACCCACCATAACTGTGTCAGTGCAAAGATATCGATTAACTTGTTGCAATCAAGAGAAATCCTTTTGGTTTATTTTTTAGTTTTAGTTCATGAGGTTTTTGTGCTGGTTTTACTGGTTTGAGGTTAAAGTTTGTGACTTAGAGAAAAAGCAGTGGTATAAATAATGTAGGCTTTTAGTATTGTAACTCTATCTTGTGTAAGTGTTATAGGTTAAGATGTAAAAATGCAATTTCTAATAGACTGGTGTTTGACTGAAAGGGTCCGTACAAGTCGTCATGTCCCATTCTAGGGCAACAAGGATCACAGGACAGGCACTTAAGCTGGAAAAGTCTACAGACAAATAAAATGGACACACTTCTGAAGACCGCAAAGCACTTAATGCTGTAGCAAGTGTAAGACCTCTAGCATATAAGATTGAAAGCAGTAGATGAGCAGGTTAGTTTGCCAGGATAGAAAACAAGAGGAAGCAATGGCATTCTTGGATCCTATAATAGCAGGGAGGTTTTTTTTGTATTGCGAAAGGCCATGTGATCCTTTCTCAGTCTGGGACTTACTTGCTGGTAGTGATTTGTTCATGGTTTTGGTTTTTCTTGTGGAAGCTGAAAAACAAAATTAAAAATAGTTGTTTGATTGACCAATTTTTTTTTTGTTTGGTTTTTTTTTTTATTCTTGCAGTGATGAGGCTGACCAAACCTACCTTGTTCACTAATATTCCAGTGACTTGTGAAGAAAGAGATTTGCCAGGTAAGTCTTTTCTACTGACTGATTATTATGTATGTTTTACCAAGTTTAAGCAGTGTGACCATCTAACACTTGGAGGAGTCATGACCTCCCATAGACTCTTACCTGAAACAGCAATATACTTAAGATTTGGTGATAGCTAAAGTACCAAGGTGCACTCTATAGCTCTTGAATTGTATCTCTGAAAGATTGGTGATGATACTCAAACAAACACATGACCTCAAAGTCCGAGCAATTGATATACACAGTGAGATACATTTTTGTGAGAGAAATGTGTAAGTGGAGAAAGCTTGGCATTACTATATATATTTTTTTAATTTGGAGAAAAGACCCTGGTAGTTAGAACCAACACATAAATGTTCTGTGGAAAAACAATCTTGCAAGAATCACTGGTTTTGAGTTGCATTATGCTTGGTGTGCTGTCATGAATTGGAAATCCCTGGGTTGTCTCCCAGAAATAGTTGAAGTCTTGAAGTCAAATATAAGAGAGTCAAAGGAAAGATTCAAGAAGGAGGGTTGTGTAGAAATAAAAAAGCAAGCAGGGGAAGAAAGTAAGTGAGGTTGATTACTTCTGTGGTTTAGATGGAATTTCTCTCAAAATTCAGTGTTAATTTGAGCAATGGATTGTGCACTTCAGTGTGTATGTACTGAGTAAATTATTGGACACAAGTGTCTTGAAGTTAAGTTATAACTTACAGGCAGGCTTATGGATATATATTTCATCCCTAAACAAGTTTATTGTAAAAGAAATGTATCTAAAATAAACTACATCTGAGTAAGTGATTACGTGCCTGACTTAAATGTAGACAAAACTTTAGACTTAGCAAATATTTAATTAATAGATACTTGATATTTTTACAGGTAATCTATTTAACCAGCTCATGAAAGATGACCCTTCTACTGTAAAGGGGGCTGAAACTTTGATGTTAGGAGAAATGCTGACTTTGCCTCAAAATTTTGGGTAAGAATAAATGATTCTAACTGTAATATGCAAGGTTTAGGATTCATTTGGTTTAGGATTCATACTTCTCTTTCTCTTTGAATACCATTGCTCTGCAACAAGATGTTCAGTCATTTAAAAAATAATACGTGGCTTGATTTATAAATATATATGCGTATGCTGCCTGATGTTTTTTGTCTGTAGCCTGACTGAACCTAATAAGCATTGAAAGTTGAAAGAGATTTGCAACTGTGTGTGAATTTCTAAGATAATGCACTACTATAAATCATGTGTTATACTAACAGAGTTTACTACTGTGATTTTTGTGGGTACTGAAATCCATCTTCTTATTCCCTGTTAGGCTTTTAGCTAGAAAAAAATCTGATTTGTTTGTTCTCTTTTAAAACTGTTTGTCTTAGAAGGATGAGTTCAGAAGTATGGGTACGCAAATGCCGGTTGTCTTCTGCAGTTTGATCTGGCAAATGTGTATGTGTGTGAACTTAAAAATGTTTCAGTGAAATGTTCTGTTTTTTAATAACTGTTACTAAAAATATTTTCTTTTTTTTTTCTTCTTTTTTTTTGCCTGAAATACAGAAATATATTTCTGGGAGAGACATTTTCCAGTTATATTAGTGTGCACAATGATAGCAATCAAGTAGTCAAGGACATACTTGTGAAGGTAAGTGAAGAAAAATCCACTTATAAAATATTTATAAAAAAATAAAACACAATTATTATATTCTCTGACAATATATTGTATGTTTAATGCTAATACATAGACTTTAGGAAATATAAGTCCCTTTTTCCAATCCAGAAAATTTACCTCAAAATTGGAAAGAGTAAGAATAGAATTATTATAATGGAATTATAATTCTCTAATAATTGCATAAAATAACAAGTATTATAGAGTTCTTCAAAGATTAAAATGGAAAACTAGGATTGTGTCAAAAAATAGATTTATTACAGAATCATAGCGTTTAGGTTTGAAAAAACCTCTGAGGTCACCAGCTGGAAGTGTTAACCCAGCATTGCCAAGTCCACTGCTAAACTGTGTCCTTAAGTTGCACATCTGCACAGTCCCCTGCAGGGATGGTGGCTCAACCACTTCCCTAGGCAGCCTGTTCAAAGCTTGACAACCCTTTTCGTGAAGAAATTGTTCCTGCTATCCAATCTAAACCTCCCCTGGTGCAACTTGAGGCCATTTCCTCTTGCTCCAATTGTTTGTTACTTCTGAGAAGAGACCAGCTCACACCTGGCTATAGTCTTCTTTCATGTAGTTGCAGAGAGAAGTAAAGTCCCTCTCCTGAGCCTTTTTCTCCTGGCTAAACACCCTCACCTCCATTGACCTTCTTTGGACATACACCTTTCTATTTAAAACTTCTCTGAGCAATTGGTGTAGCTAAACTTCCACAGCTAAAAAATGGAGTTACATTCACTTACCTTCACTTTCAATGAGATCTTCAATTCCCTGTGAAGCATACGCTTCTGTATATTGTATTAATTATTTTCTAGAGAGTTGGAGTTTTGTGTTTACTGAAAAATAAAGCCGAGTAAAAATTACAGAAGTCATTGTGTAACTCAGTGTAGAAAGTAAATAGACATTTTTTAAGCTGGATGGTAAAGGACTGGACTATTTATATGTTTTACAGCTCGTCTTCAGCTTTGTAAGTATCTCATCATCTTAATATATGTCCCAGAAGGTGTCTGAGTCAAGAATATCATAGAATATTCTGGGTTGGAAGGGACCCACAAGGATGAGTAAGTCCAATTCTTAAGTCAGTAGCCCACACAAGGATCAAACCCACAGCCTTGGTGTTGTTCTGACCAACTGAGCTCTTACAATAACTGTGAAAGCATGTAGGGTACATAATGCTCAGTAAGACCTAGTACTTTATTACATAAGTTACTTTTCTTTCACACAAGTTAAACAGATGTAGTTCTAACTGGTGCTTTGTTTTTCCATTCCCAGGCTGATCTTCAGACAAGTTCTCAGCGTTTGAATCTTTCAGCTTCTAGTGCTGCAGTGGCAGAACTTAAACCTGACTGTTGCATTGATGACGTGATCCATCATGAAGTAAAGGAGATAGGAACACACATGTAAAATTTTAACTTTTTCTGTTATTAAATGAGCTTAACTGAAACTGGAGTACATGCATGCTATTCTGCTTTTGATACAGCACAAGATTTAAAGTAACACAGCTTTTTTTTTAATTTGTTTTTTTCAGCTTAGTTTGTGCAGTAAGTTATACTACGCAGACTGGAGAGAAGATGTACTTCAGAAAGTTCTTCAAATTTCAGGTATTTCATGAAGTATTTTATTCTACTTTTAATAAGTGTGTGAGTCTAGAAGATGCATTTTAAAACATTTGATACTTCATAAGCACTTTTATGTACCAAAAATCTGTTGCCTTTTAAAAGTGAACCATTAAGAGCCACTGCTTCAAACTTCACACAAACTGGTGTTTTCCAATTACCGCACAGTTAAACATCTCATAACTAATAAATATTACATCTAATAATTTTTACTAATTTATTGAGAAAAAGATGTGCTCTTAAGAAGTCCCTTTTTATAGCAGACAGTTCCATGACTATTTTTAAACAGAACAAGTATTGGTCATTTTGGCTTTGATACATGCAATCATTGAGCTTGTATTGTAAAATTCTGTTTTTTCTTTTGGTGTGTGTAACTTTATTAAACTGGAATTAAATAGTTTGGTTTTTAGAGGAATTTAAGTAAAGAAGTCTATTGTGTTATATCTAATACTGATAGAATTTAAAACTGTTCTTCCATCAGACAAATATCAAGACTTGCAGTAAGAGTGACTGAGGAAAGGAAGAAACTAATCTGTGGGCTGGCTCTGGCAAGAAAGAGACTGTGTATTTTATGGATGTTTAATTTTTTAGAGAAATATATTGAGACTTGGATATTGGTGGACTAATCTTCATGGAATGGAGGATTACATGGCATGCTTGACTAAATACATTTTTAGATACTCTGACAGAGCATCTGCTAATACAGGAGCAGTATATAGTTTCATCCTAAACCTGTTTCAGGGGAGGTTTGGGTTGGATACTAGAAGGTTCTTCACCCGGAGGGCTGTTGGACACCAGAATAGTCTCCCTAGGGAAGTGGTCACAGTGCAAAGCCTGACAGTTTTCATGAAGCATTTGGACAATGCTGTCAGACACATATTCCTGGAGGTTGGACTTGATGTCCTTGTGGTTATTTTCTGACTCAGGATATTCTATGATACTATGGGGTGATTGCATTTCACTATTTTCTAGTATTTATCTAGATATTTCAGAAAAGAATAATTTCAGTCTTTAGAAGGTTAAATTGCCATGTTTTAGAAAGAACACTTGAGTGCTGTTAGTAGTTGTGGGCCTTGAAATGCAAGGTATTGATTAATCAAAGTTGTATCCTGACAATCCTAGGGAAAATGGTTCCATATAAATTTTTGTGTTGCCCTCCCTCTGAAACTAGCATCTCTAGAGTTTCTTCATCTTTATTGAAGTTAATTTTCATCTTTGTGTGTTTTGTCATGCTTTCCTTATAAGACTACTTCCCTTTCCATTTCTCCATTCTTTTCCTTTGTTGAGTGTTCTGTTTCTCTGTCCCCTCTAGGCTTACTGTGATTGCATACACATGCATGTGCAAGCTCAGATCTCATCTTTTCTCTGTTCCCTAAGGTTCTTCTTGTCAGAACTTTGTACAAGATTTATTTCCTTTAGATTTTGTATGCAAACTTATTTGTGCAGATTTTTGGGGGTTCTGCATGCACGTATAATTGCCATGGTTTTTAACTGAACTCAGCACAGGCAAGTGAATTGTCAGAATATTTGTAGCTAGCTGTCAAATATGAAGCCCTCCATTCAAAGATTAAAGCATAAGTATACATACACTTCCTTATAAATACTCTAATTCATTATGAAAAAAGCATTGCACTGAGAATTTTGGCTGTTAGTTTTTAAATTTGACATAAAGACACCAGTAGGAAACCTGAGAATGAACAAAAAGGAGTGTTACAGAAAACTGAACTGTGTCTTTACAATGAAAATTCATGGCTGCTAGTGATTGAGATGTCAGTAGCTATTTTATAATAAAAAAATACTCTTTTACAGATTCTCACATTTTTCAGTTACATTTTCCAGCATCTTTTAAGCTGAACTGGTGTTACTTGGTTTGAATCAGCTTCTTTTTTAAACCAATATGTGTAGTTTTATACTGACTGATAGTGCCGTTCTGTTCCAAAGCTTTCTCTAAGTAATTAAAGCATTATGTTTTCATGGAGAAGGAATGATTCCTTCTAGGATTGGGTGATTTTGAACCTCACAATAATTTTGTGTATTTTACTGGAATGCCAATTGAAATTTACTGCAATAAATGGAAAGACTGTTTATCAGAAGAGAGAGAAAAAATTCAGCGTGTTGGGAAATTTATAAGCTCACTGAAGAAATATACTTGACAGAAAAAATCGTCTTTCAACAAAGACCTAAATTAAATGTTTTTATTCATTTTTTTGACTACAGAAAGATGATAATGAATACTTGAAAGATTTGAACTTTATGCATTTTAAAATGATGAAATATCTGTGAAGACAACTTTTTGATCTTGAATTCTTCAGTGCTAAAAAATTTGTTGACAACTTGGAACATTAGAGGTCTCTCAGGATGCAGTGATATGCAAACAAAAAAAGTTACCCTTTGTAATGGGAAACAAGTGTCTTCAGAAACAGAATTTAAATTTGATTTCTTACGAGTATGATAGAAGATAATTTCTTTCAGTTACATCACTTTATATATGCTTCGTATTTGAATACATGAACTGCAGTAGCTTTATGCACAAAATTCAAGCATTAAGAACCAACACTTTCTAAATTATATTTTATGTCATTGAGTTTTCCTCTTTTAATGATTGAATCTCATGAGATGAATATGATTTATTATTTTATATATTATAATTTTCTTTAATTTCTTGAAACCATTGCATTTTCAAGGAGAAAGTGAAGGCTAAGAAAGCTAAACAAATGGATAGTTCTCTGCTTCGTTTATGTTTAGAGAATCTCTCAGTAACTTTTGTTACAAAACTCTGAAACACTTGTAAATGTTAGATAGTTCTTGCTCACAGTTGAAAGCAAATGCAGGACCGAGGATGGATATAGTGTTATTTTAAACACACAGATCTACTTAGAGCACTGGATTTGGGCAGTTTTGTAAGAGGCCAGTGCTTGGGTGGAGAATTACTTGTTTTCAGTATGAGGAGACTGCTTAGTAGGAAAGCAGTCAAGTGTGCATAAATAAGAAGCAGCTAGGATATACTCTTGAGTTGATTCTGTCATATATTCTGTCATGCACCTGCTATGTGTAAGATCAAAAAGAAAAATAACACTTTTTAGTAAGAGACCCTGGTACTTCAAAAGAGTCTATGCCAAAGTTGTCTGAAAAACCAATTGTCAATCTGTCTTTTTTTTCCATTTCATTCAGGTTCTTAAACCACTAGATGTGAAAACCAAATTCTACAATGCAGAGGTGAGAACTGTGTGTATTCAGGTTTGTTTAGGCATGCAGGGTTTGTTACTTAGATCAAAGAGCTTTGTACACCTTTCTGAGAAAATTGATCAGTTCTAATGGAAAAACAGTCATAGATATATATTGCATAGTTTAAAAATAGATAGGCTTTTGATGAAGGGCAAAAGAGATGTCAGGATCTTAATGTAATTGACTAACAATTTTGCATATATTCCAGTTTCTCGTGGACTCAAATACTTTCAGTTATTGGTTGTATGTTTAGGCTGATAGAGTACTTACTGTAAGGGAGATTAATTGTTCATGAAGAACATGACAATTTATCAGAGTGGGGAAAATTTAAATTTAAATTACTTAAGTTTAGATCTTCCCTATGTAACTATGACCCTTCAGTTCAGTAATTTAAGTTTTAGTCTTGTGACAGTTACACACAGTGCTTCTAAACTAAATGACCTTATATATGTCTTGCATATTTATTTGGACATCTGTACATGTCTGCCCTTGTCTCTTTATGGGAAGAATTTGGTACGTATCTTTAGGCCACAGGTTTCAAACTATACATTGACCAGGTGTGAGGTACCTGAGCAGGATTGGAACATAAACACATAGCACTGGCTGAGCCCTTTATAGAACTGCTATTATCTGTAAGTGAGAATGTCTGGAAATTTCTTCTGCTGTGATTTAAGAAGAAAAACAGTTCTAAGAAATGAAGTAATTTCTCTGGGAGCAAAATATATCTCTTATTTAGTGTGTGGGTTATATTATTGTTTCAGCTGTAAAGTATGTGGTAGGGAAAAGGGGGACCGATAACTTCAATGGTGCTGTCTCTTTATACTTCATGTGTAAAGTTTGTGATGAAGCACCTTTCTAAGGTAATTCTGGGCAAACTTTTTACATAGATAATTTTTTTTTAATAGTAGTTTTCATAGTAGTTATACTGACCAGTCTTGATAAGGGTCTTATTTAACTCTTAATTAGCTACCAATTCTTCATGGTAAAAATCTATGAGAAGCTTTGGTGTTTGAGCTGGTACATGTGGGTTTGGGTTTTGGAGTTTTTTTTGTGTTTTTTTCTTTTGCACTGTAGAGTTTTTAAGAGGCTCTTTGATGCCTTTTGTTCTTCTTGGTTATGAATTTATGCAACTCCCATTACCATCTTACCCATTAAATTTATTGAAAAAAAAATTTAAATTATTTTGGATGATATTAAATGAGCAATTTCCATTTGCCTAGCAAACTGATATAGTAGCACTCCTGTCTAATTTCTGAAAGTATATGAAGTGTTGCTATGTCTTGTGACCATAGAATTCAATTAAATTCGAAATACCTAGAAATAAGTCTATGGTTAGCTGTTGTGTGTGATACTACGTTGCTGTGAAAGCACCAAGAAATTCATCCTGACTATTGGCCTTGAGAGCAGGGGAGAAAAAAATGGTATGTGTCAGTTATTAGTTAACTAAAGATCTCTAAAGGTTGACTAACCAGTTAAACTTATTTTATCATTAAGATTACGGATGTGATGCTGTCTATTCATAATGTCTGTTACTAAAATTTATTTCTATTAATAATCTAATGATAATCCATAATTTAATTTCTTCTAAGACAAGGAATGATGCTGAACCTTAATCTTCTTGCTTGTTGCTTATATTGCAGTAGCACCCAAATGGAGTTGATCACTGACATTTATGCACAGAACACATGCCCTATTGCCCTAACCTGCTGCAATCCTGGGATTGAATTACTTTCTCACTGACTTTAATGTGCCTTGAAAAATGGCACTATAAAAGGTTCTGTTCCTGCAGGCATGCACAGGGAGGTAGACAACAAAGTTTGCAATTGAAGTTGGGTTTTTGGATTGATGAATATTCTAAAAAGAGTTTTTCTTGTTATTATGCCAAATTTTGTTAAAACTTGCAACATAGTGGCTTTTCTAAGACACATTACCGCATTATTTTTGAGACATTATATATGAGGATACTTAAAATTATCTATAAGGTGACAAGGACTGTTTTTCCATTTCGTGTACAACCCATTGCATGGATTGAACTTCAGGACAAACTTTAAACTTACTCAAAAAACTAACTCTCTTTTTTTTTGAGTCAGCTTATTCTACCATATCTTGTCTGTGACTTGTGTGCCTTAAGCTCTACTTTGGATTGGTTCTGAAGCAAAGCTAGTAAATCATGTAACCATATATAAGTTATTAGAAATGTAGTTGTCATCTTTGTTTGCATCCATTTTTGTTTCTGTGTTACTAATGCTATCTTGTTTAAATGGTGCAAAAAAATGCAGAAATGCATTTTGTTTGGAAGTTAGCCTCCTTTTTCTTTAACATTTAACTCTAATTTCTCTAATGTGTTCTTTTTTTATTTTCCCATTAGAGTGACCTCAGTTCTGTGGTAATTTTTATTTATTTTTTTATAAATATGTATGCTTTTTTAATTGCTTAACTCTCTCTGTGCTTGTTATTGACATTCTTTACAAACATAATGGAAAAGCAATGTTTGTTCTGTGTGTCATAAAGGGATATGTTCTTGTCTTTATATGTGCAGCTAATCATTTAAATGGTTAGCTCTTTCTTTAATACCCATTGTTGAAACTAGAACTTGATATCTACAGATTCTTGTGGGGGTCCTCCAATAAAATACCTCAAGAAAATTTTATTATATATATTATTTGAAAAGACAATTTATTTCCTTCTAAATTTTTTCTGGTTTTGACCCATGGAAATGTAGGTTTCACTACAGCACTGCTTGTGTAAGCTGTGAGAAAACTTGTCACATCTGGTTGGTGGAGACAGTGGGTTTGAGGAGAGAGCAGCAGTTGGATGTTCTTCCTTCCTTTGGCTAGTTGGAACTGCACTTCACAATTTTAACTGCATGTAACAGTTGATTGAGTTACTATGTTACTTCTGCAGTCTGATTTCACTTTAAGGCTTGCCTTGTACTAAAATAAACTGCATATTTTGACAAGTTTTTTTTTTAAATATGTAATACTAAACCAAATTAGGAATAACACAAAACTAACTTGCTTTTTCATTATGCTGCTTGTTTTTTCTTTTCCCTTTCAAATTATCTTTTTTAAACTTCTGCCTATGGTTGCTGTTTTGAAAACTACTAAAATTTGGGTAAACGGAAACTTTGAGCAATGGATTCATGGGATATAAATGGTATCAATTCAAGTGGCAGTCAGGCAGTAGTAGCAATGATTATTGAGAGCCATGTTTTAGTACGGGTTATTTCCAGTTCCTACAAGCATGAAGTGTCTCTGTAACCTGTTGAGATTGCACAGTTTTCATTACTGTATAGATGCTGCTTTGTATTTAATGTGTTTATAAGGCAATATAAAAAGTTTCAAAACCATTCTGTATTTCTCCTTCTAACACAATTTTTTGAGACTAAACATATTTTGGCAATTTTGTCACACTTTTATTTTGTAATTTACAAGCAGGACTCCATTTGTATAAAGAGTAATTTATTTACACTGATCAAAAAGAAACTCTTAAGTTTTGTTTCACCTTCCCCACAAAGTGCTTTCTTAAAATTTATCATAACACAATACTCAAACTGCTTCAATCTGAATCTGTAGAATAAACTATTTTAGTTGGAGGGGACCTAGAAGAATCACTTAATCCAATGGCCTGAATCAGTGACTGTTGTAAATGCAAATTTGGTATCCCCCTTTTTTTAACTGGCACTTCTTTAATTGTGGTTTTCACTTTTCTGGGGACTTGTATCTCTTAATAGACTGAGTCTTCCATTATTATTCTATCCTGAGATTTTTAGACATGGAAAGTGACTTCACTGGTCTGCAATTCCACAAAAGAAGTGAGGCAAAAGCTTCTCTAGTCCCATGGTTTTTCATCTTCAGAAGTTTAACAGTCTGTAGCTTTCATTTTTGTACTAGAATTTGTCCTTCAATACCACCTTGAGGCATTAGCTTCAGATGTTCTGAAGGTAGAGCACCAGTTAAATTGTTGGATGCATACTATATTGGTAACCTTTGGCATGATGCAGCTTAGTGAGAGAAGGGGCTGGATTTTGCATTTTAGCTAGAATGCTAGTATTTAATAATAAAAGCTCAGAGCATGTACCTGAACTATTTTACTTCAGTTAAAGAAAAAGACACACATTTACTTTAATTTTTTTATACAGCTTGACGCACTAGTGATCTGGCTTGGCATGTTCTTGTGCACTGCAATTCCTTACTATTTATTCTATTTTTTAAATAATTTAGATAAAAGCTTGAGTTGCTATTAAGTTGATGAAAGTCTTGGGAAGTGGTGATTTAATGCATTACAAATAAGCAATAGCTAGAACACAGCAAAAATTATCCCACATCCATTGTTTGGCAAGATATCTGTTGACTAACACTTTTGCTCCTATTGTTACTGGGATTAAGGTTTTTTTCTTGCATTAATTGATTTGATTTGCAGGCATGAACTAAACATGTGTGACTTTTTTTTAACAATAGGACTGCCCACTCTTTTTAATTACACTAATCATTTTCATGAACTTGAACTTTTGATTTTTTTCAGACAGATGAAGTCTTTCTGGAAGCTCAAATTCAGAATATAACTACCTCTCCAATGTTTATGGAGAAGGTTTCTTTAGAGCCATCTATGATGTACAATGTTGCAGAACTGAACACAGTTGACACAGCAGGAGAAAGGTATGTTTACATTCAGGACATTTGACTTTGAAATGCTTCATATTAATATTTCAAGAGATACAAGTATTAGTCATTTTTCTATAATAGGAGGATTGTATGTCTTTGCTTGCATAAAAAGATGAAAATCCTATCCTGTGTTCAATTGGAAAATTTGTTACCATTTTCTTTGTATAGAAACCATTCTTAAAAATCCATAATTCTACCTAATAGAGAAATATCCAGCCTAATGCTCAAATAATTTGTAACAATGATGACATAACATGAAAACATACTATTATTTCAGTATCTCCTATATAAAATTTAACTCAGATCTGGTTTTGACCTGACCTTTGAGTACATAGCCTTACAGGACTCATCTGACTAATCCTTGCTTCCTGAACAGTAAACTGCTTATTGTTTTCAGTTGCTCTAATCATGATCTATCAAGATACCACTCAGGGTGGATCAGTGGTACACCCTCATGTAGTCATAGAGTATAAAAATTTTTCATGCTGAAATAAAATAAATTTAATTTCGTTAAACACCTAGTACCACAATAACTGACTACAGTGGATACAAGATCTTGTGAACTTAACTTTGGCTGTTTGTGCTTTGCAGTTGCTTGGGTTTTTGGAGGTGATGGTTGAGTGCTTCAGCAGTAGAGGTTGAAGTGAAAATTCTGTCTTCTTGCCTATTGAAGGATTCACCTGCAGCATAATGAAGCTTTGTTTTATCAAGTGTTTGCATCCACTGTAATGGTTTTTCTCCTTAACAGGAATCTTAGTTTCATGACATTGAGATTTACTGTGAGGGAAAACAAATAGCAGAAGAAAAATGACCAGCATTTTTGTTTAAATGCTAAGATGGCAGATAATTAATTATAATGTAGCAGAGAGAAGTTCTATGCTATTCCTCTCTGGCTGAGAAGAACAGGTTATTTTATTTGTCCATGGCCCTTGGTGCTACATACTTTCTAGAGATCTTTTCTCTTGTGAAAACAAAAAATATTCTATGTGTTTTACCATTATTAAACTATGCATACACAATAAAACTTGTGGGGGATGGGGGAAAAAAAGGTTGGGTTCTCAATCTTCAGAATATCTCTTTAAATTAAGACCTAGTGTTTTTTTCATTTCAGTGAGTCTACTTTTGGTGCAAGGACTTATTTACAACCTATGGATACACGTCAATACTTATACTGTTTAAAACCAAAGCAAGAATTTGCAGAGAAAGCTGGAGTAATAAAAGGTGTAACAGTGATTGGTAAATTAGACATTGTGTGGAAAACTAATCTGGGTGAACGAGGAAGGCTACAAACTAGCCAGCTCCAAAGAATGGTAAGTTTAACTTGGGTATTAATTTTACTCGACATTCATTTTTAAGGAAAGTCAATGAACAATTTTAATGACTTGGAAAAGGGCAAGCTGCTTACTTTCTGAGCCTCATTTTTTATTCACACTTTTCTGTATGTATTAGAGAGTTATTTCATATATTTCTTCAGTGAAGTGTGGATAAGTTAATGGAGTGAGAACTTTAATTGTCAGAATCTAGTAACCAGTGTTGCAAATTACATTTACATTGACTAAAATGAACTGCTTGGATACCATTTGGCAACAAACTGACAAAAGAACCTCTTTAAATGTGCCAACTTTTGATATGGAAGTTGCTCCCACGTTCATACAGATATTTTAGCTTGGAGTAACATTTTTTTATGGATAATGTTATGTATCTTTCATGTTCACAGTTTTTATTGAGTCTGTCCTATTCTAGTTGATTTATAAATTGTTCTTGAATTTTGAGTTGTAATTACTATCTTGCTTAAGTCAGCTTCACAGCCATCTAATGCTTAAACCTGGTTTGCATCTTCTCACTTGAGGATGGTGAGAGGGATACAGAAGGGTAGTTAAAAAAAACTTTGACAGTTGAATCTCAATCTAAATTTACAGTCTTTGCCCCAGTCCCCAGCTGCTAGTACATTGAGCAGTTCTGTGGGCAAGTCACACTGACTTGGAACTAGGCAAGTAAACTTAGATCCTGGAAATTCACAAGAAAGTCACTGAAAAGTAACTAAGTCACTGAAATGTGTCATGATTTTTAATTGAGGTGTTGAATATGTGTATAAACCCATGAAATTAGAAACCGCCCTTTTCCTTAAACTTAGTTCCTCTTGTTTCTTTGAAACTTGTTGCTTATTTTTAACAATAAATGGTTTCATTTTCAATTGACCTTTTCTCTCATTTCTTTTTCCTCCCTAAATCAATATTGTCTCACTCTGCTGTTGTCATTGTACTGCAAATCTTCTTATACCTTCTCGGTGATTTCTCATCGGTAGCTCTTTGCAGCACTGACACCTTCTTCACAGTACAGCAAACAAACTCCAACTCTCTCCTCAACCAGCTAACCAGCTCTTGTAGCACTCGTCTTCTTATTGGACACAGCTGTGGCCTATTAAGGGCAGGCCTGTTCCTACTCTTTGTTGATTAGTACAGTTGCAACTCTTCAGGGGTGAGATTGCCTTCTGCACTATTCTCTTACATTCTATCCCTCCACACTCTGCCTCTCTTTTATTTGAACCTTTGAGAATTGCATGTGAAGCACACACTTCAACACTCCAGGATTAGTTTTGGTCATGCATTGTTTTGTACCTTGTGATTAACAGAAAAACACTAACTATTTTGTGAACTTTGAACAACATCTGTCTTTCGAAAAGCAGCAGCTAGTTGGTTTTTTCCCTTCTGAGTTGCAGTGTAACTCCCTCTTTCCTCCCCTCATTTTGTAAGTGCTATCAGATTATTTAATTTCTAGACCTCACCCTTAATAATTTTCCTCTTAATCTATTTGCCAGCACTATAACCATTGTTTTCCACCCAGGTCCAGAATTTTACCTCTACTATTACCTATTTACCTAAGTGTTGTGGTTTGGAATGGGAGGAAAATTTAGGGAAGTGACCTAGTTACAGGTCAGATCAGAAATACAGAAATACTTTGAAACAAGTATCCACATACCATAATTTGTACGTTTGGTTGTTTCTTCATTGGGTTTTTTGAGAGTGGTTTTTTTGTTTGTTTGTTTGAATGCGGCTTGGTGTTGGAATTCACAATTACAATCTCTTTGGAGACAGTGAACCAGGCAGGTGTCCACAACATGCCAGAAGGTGCTCCACATGCTCACAGGCATTCAGTACAGGACCACATTAGAAGCAGCCCGAAGTTAAAGAGCATCATTCTTGAGTAGCACAAGTGGGAAATTGTCTAGTTGATTCCATAATCTGAGCAATTACCTCAGTTCTGGATAAAACCTGTGTTACTCCTCTTATTGTTACTTCAACGCCTTTGCCTCTAACTATCAGTTCTTGGAGGTATCTCATTTTTGAGTTCAACAGATATGGTGTGGTATAGGTCTCATCTACTCTGATCCTGTTTTGATTTGGTCAGTTGATGCTAAGTTTATTCTCTAAAATACTGTTTTTATTGTAGGTTTGTGTTTGTTGTTTTTTTTCTTAATGTATCTCTGGTGAAAGCAGAGCCCAATGTTAATGGAAAACTACCTGTTGTTTAGCATCATGCACATAATTGTTCCAGTCAATTCCTCCATTTACCTAATACAGCTGAATATAGCTGCATTTTTCCAGTGTTGAATAATTACTTCTCTTTCATGCAAGATTCCAAGTGCATATTGCTTGATTAATCTAAGTCTCCATTGGTTTGACATCCCATTGCTTACTCTGATGTCCAATTTAATATGCTTTCTAAAATGTCATCTGTCATTAGTCTGTAGCAAACTTGATGTGACTAAAACCTGTTCCCAGCCTGTCAATCACTGACTTTCTGGACTGCTTTGGAAGTATCTTTCAATCACACTGTAAATATAACTTTCACTACAACATTCCTTCATTAGCAGAACTGAAACATGTACAATAACTAAGCCTTGGAAGGCAGGACAAATTTTCACCCTATTTTTCCCTCATTATTTATCATTTGTGGGGATTGAAAATCTAAACATGCTTTGTGATCTGCAGGTGACTATTTGAATCAGCCCTGGTTGGTACTAAGTTATTTATTTTTGGTAGACCATCTGAGATGTGTTTGGCTTATGGATAATTGACAAGTGTTTATATTGTGTGACTTTCTAACTGATGACAATTAATTATTTTGGCAGAGGCAGAGAGGACCGAAATGGCAGTTTCTCTTGTTTCTTAGGATGGAATAGTGGTGGATTTATGTAGGGAAGTTTCACTTGTGGTGTCTGCACAGATCTGTTATTTGCCTAACAGAGGCCTTAGATTAAAGCTGATATTCTCAGGAACTGTACATGGCTATTCAAATTTTAAGGATTTAAACTCTCCTGAAAATGTAATAATAAAGATCATCTTTATCTGATGAATTGTTAAACCTGTGAAGAAGGTGTTCATCAGTTGGACAGCTGTTGTGATCTCCATACTAATCAAAAGCACAGTCAATCTTCTTTCTTCAGGTTTGTCTTATTCCACGCTTCTTCTAGGAAATGAAAACTTCAGTAAAAACTTCAATTTCCCTACCCAATATCTGAGAATATACATTCTTGTTCCTTCCCAGGCTCCTGGTTATGGTGATGTAAGGCTTTCACTGGAGACAATACCAGATACTGTAAATTTGGAAGAACCTTTTGACATTACATGTAAAATAACCAATTGCAGGTAACAATGTCATGTGATTCTCCTACTTTTTCCTGAGTGGGTGAGTTGTTGCTGGTTTTGGTTTATGTTTCCGTACTTCCTCCTGAAACTACTTAAACCTGGTCTTTACTATGATTTGTGGCAACACAAAACTACTTGAAACACAAAAACTAAAAGAAACTTCAAGGAAACAACTACAACTAAAAAACTTATATCATGATCTGTTAATATGGTACTGAAATGGGAGATAGCCAAAACCCTGCAGAGAAATTCCATGCATCTGTTTGCAATATTATTTATGACTGTACCTCATACTTAAATCACAACTCATTTTAGGGTTGCAAGAATGACATTTAAATGAAGTAGTTCTAAATAGAAGTTGAGCCCAGAGACTAAAGCATGTATCTGTCCTGCAGCTACTTCTCATGAAAAGCTTGTAGTCCATCCAAGTATTGTGTTATCCAGTATTGCTAAACCCATGACAGGATGCTTGTGTCAGAGAGCTGTCTGAAGCTGAATTACTGTGCATCACAATAAATACTGCTTTCCACCTTATAATTATTTATGAATCTTGATTAGTAGTAACATAAATAATAATCAAGCTTTTAGATGTCTTCAGTCTTTGAATGCTTAAAAAAGCCCACAGGTTTATTCTTGTTTTTCGATTTCCTCTAGCAGTGAAAGGACTATGGATCTGGTTTTAGAAATGTGCAATACTAATTCCATCCACTGGTGTGGAGTTTCAGGAAGGCAACTTGGAAAGCTGCACCCAAGTTCATCCCTCCATCTTGCACTTACATTGTTGTCTTCAGTGCAGGGATTGCAGGTAAGTTATTAGCACAGTTTTGTTGTAAAATAGCTGTTTTATAATGTTAACAGTTCTTTCTAATAACAACTCTTATAAATATTTTCCCCTTCTAGAGTGTCTCTGGCCTAAGACTTACAGACACATTTTTGAAGAGAACATATGAGTATGATGATATTGCACAAGTCTGTGTAGTTTCTTCAGAAATCAAGCAAAGCTGAGGGAAAAAAATCTGTAGTTTTATTGGGGTTTTTTTGACCAACTTCTTGATGTTTTTGCAGTCAACTGTTCTAAAATGAGTACAAACAAAATCAAATCCCTATATAGCTGTAAATGTGATGATTATTTAATTTCTCTGAGCATTTCTTGAATGTTTTCAAATCTTTTAAAACATACATATGCATTTTATCTACTAAAAAGAAAACCTTTGAAAAAAGTGTAATTCTAGCAAATTATATTGCATTTACATCATCTCAGGACGGGGGGATGAGATTGATAAAAAAGACTAGCATTTTGTGCTTATTTTTCTTATTTTAATTTTTTATAAGTATTTAAACCCTTTCAAAATCATGGGTCTGACAAGACTAACTTCAGTTCAAAAGAACTGACCTTTTACAGACAAGTTCCAGGAATCCAAATCCAAAAAAATATAATATGGGGTAGCTGGCATGGCAATGTGTTTGCATGGTACATGTATAGCCATAGGAAATAAAACCTGATAAAGGCATAAGATGAGAGACTGGAGCTGGCACTGTTAGAGGCACTTGGAGCTAGGAATTGGAGTATAGGTCAAACACTGTGTTGGTTGTGGCTCACTCTTTGAAGAGGAAGCAATACAGCAAATCTGTCCCAATTAGCTGCTGTCATGAGCAGAGTTGTGCATCCCTGCAATACAGGACATGCTGTCAACAGGCATGTTATTTTCCAATTAGTAGGGAACTGAAAACTAAAATAGTAGAACTCAGGTATTTTTTTATTGTTAAAATAAGGTGGTGACAATTATTCTTTCCATCCCAGAGGCAATTAAATAGATTTTTAAGGAAAAAAAAAAAGGAAAAAAACACCCTGCATTGCTCTCTTAGATCAAGTTCTCTAAAGCATATACAGGAAGATGTTTTGGGCCTGGTCAAGCACTATAATGTCCTTTTCCCTAACTTTGTTTTCACAAAAACTGGAAATATTTTTGGCTGAAACATCTATGGTTACCCAGAAGTAGCCATTTAGTAGATAAAATGGCAACTGTCTTTCCTAGTTTAACACTAGGAGAACTAGTGTTAAAGACTCTAATCAGCAGCTTGTATTTCTCAGCTACCATGTTGGCACTTAGCAAATTTATAGTTAGTATTGACACTATTTTACTTAAGGCTTCCCATGTATAAAATCTTAAGAGTACTATTCAGTGTTAAAATACTGTATAAATTGAGGACCAGCTTTCTATATTGAGAGACTAAGTCCATACAGGAAAGAATAAATTAGAAATGCATCCTGCCTATGTGATAAAATCCAACTAACATAAACGGGTATATAAAGAATGCAATTTTCCTGTTACTTGAGATACATAAAAAATTAAACCAGAAAACCACAACTATACAGACAAAAAAGTATATAACTTTATTTATAATATATCTTTGAGTTAAACTACACAAATTGAAGGAGATGTAACCATATGGCAGTAAGAGGTAGGAGAGATACAGAAATAGTAGACAAGTTGCATTATGCCAGTATGACTTTCTGTTGCCATAAAACAATCTACTCAAAGTTACAGAGCTAGTTCTATCTCAGTATGCATGAGTGATTTTACTATGCACTTGTTACAAAACCAAGAGTGCAACTGAAACAGTTTCTAAGCTGAATATTTCATTAAGTGTCTCTATGATCATAGTTAGAAGAATATACTCCCATGCAAGCAGGTTACAGGAGTTCACAATTGATTGCAAAATACCTTCTTCTCTAACAAATTATTGTACTTATACACTGATGGAACAGTAATGATACAAAACAATTAGGTGTAAATGCAGATTTGCTCAGTTGAATGATAAACCACAACTGATCTTAAATTAAAGCAATATTTACAGGGATTGTGGTTTACCACTTTATCTAGCAGGATGAAAAATTTTAGCACAAGATACAGTGCAGTTACTACACGGGAAAAGCTTCCTTCCACACCCTGTGATTAAGACATGTTGCATGACTGAAACAATCTAGGCAATTCAAAGAAAAGCAGACTTTAGCATAAATGATCTCTCTGTTCATGGTTTCAGTGGAAAAGCATGTAATAACAGCTCCTGTTACTGGTTTCACTGTTTTTTGTTTAGGCTATAAAGCCCCTTCTGTTAATACATAAGAAACAGAGAGTGTTTACTAGTAAAGTATTGTGCCAGTCAGTTGTAGCACGTTCCTGAAGGCTTAGCTAATGCTGTTAACGTTTTAATATATACTCTGGTATTATCTGAAGTAAAACCTAAACACGACAATATTGTAGCATGTGAAGTGAAAGTTACAACTCCATGAAGATGACTTCAAGAGTAGTTTTCAGGTAACTAACCAATGCTTCATTCCATTTAACCTTGAGGATTGTTCTCCCATAAATCCAGTAAGCTATGGAGCTTGTACTTAACAGTAAAAGTACACAACTTCTTCTGCCCCTTTTGGATCTTAACATACTTTGTAGTTCTTAAGGAACTCTCATGACATTCATGACACTATCTCAAAGCAGAAAAGTAACTGCAGGAGGATTGCTCTTGCAAAATGAGAATAATTTGAGTTTCTACAGAGATATTGGCAGGGCTGCCCACTTCACCATGGATTTTATATTCTCCCTATCAAAGTTAGTGAAACACTCTTTGGGCAGTTGAAGATGTGAAAGAGAATTAAAAGGAACTGTGAAGTTTAACATACTAGGTACAACACTTCTCTCCTGACACAACACAGCATTCCAAGTAATACCTGTACACTTTTTGTAGCCCACCCAGAGCCTCCATAAAGCTTCCTTCTAAACGGTGTTCCTGTCCTACTCAGTGTAATTGAACTTACTTAAGTTTCCTTGAATGAATAATATTCAGGATCTGAGCTACCTCTGACAAAAGATCCCTTTAGGGATCCTCTTTCTTGTCATCAGATGTTGAGTCAGAAGCTGTTACTTGAAAATGTATTTAATGTAAAGCTTAAGTATCTCTACAACCTGAAGAAAGCAGCTACACCAACTTAAAGAGAGAATTTTCAGAAGCATTTTAATGCTGTACATAGGCAAGCCATTCAATAAAGTATGAAATGTCTTAAAATTGTTTATGTATTAAGCTTTACTTCTTTATTCAACAGATGGTAATATGGATATCCTAGATTTGTGTTTTCTCCAATTCCTTTCATTTGTCCTTGGATCAGCATTTTTCTCTCTGGTTTACTAGGGTGAGAGTCATACCATAGATGTACAATGATAATTTGTTAGAATCAAGTTTATTACTTACCCCCAAATTTTGCATTTGCTTCTGCTGGAGGAGCTCTTTTATGAGCACAAGATCAATTGGATATGAAGTCTAAGGTTGAGGACTTTCTGTGTATTTCTCCATTTGGGAGTCTGTTGTTATTCCTCCAGACTAACTGGCCGTGAGAGATCACTTTGCCTAAAAATTCAAAGCCGGCTCCTCAAATTAATTTAGATATAGGAAGAGGAAAGTGTGTTGAGAAGGTCCCTGGGCTAAGAACAAGTGTACTTTGTATCACAAAGCAGTGTGAACAGTAAACAGAGTAAAAAAAGTTAACATAGTAGACATACAGAAGAGCAGCAGTCTTGCAAGAATAATATTAACTGAGCAAGAAACAAATACTATAGAGTTGAAAAATCTTTAACTTGACTATATAACCATCATTTTAGATAGATATGTGTAATTAAAAAAAATCCCCAATTGTTTAAGCCAGTGATTTATCACACAAGAATAGAAAAAGAATCCTTCTAAGGCAGTTCTTTTTTAAAATTTTCAGTACTAGTTATTTGTACAGTCACAGGCTCAGTTTTAGCTTATTACAGTTAAGAATTTTAAGTTTATATTAAATACTGCATACATATGGAATGTAAAACAGCTTGCCATGCCTAGGAACATAGTGCCATAATTGTGACCTCCAGGGCTACCATCATGATGAGGGTACATGGCAGTAGAAAACGCTACAACTTTCCTTTCCCAAGCAAAGTTCCATTTTGATTTCTGTGCATTATCCTGCCCAGATTTATTGTCTTCTCTTTCTCCACAAAATGTGCTACTCCTTCATATGCAGTCATCTCCCTCTCTTCTGCCCAATGAAAAGTTGAAATGTATTTCCTGTTACTCATGAAAGCCCCTCCACAGCATTAAGGAAACAGATTTCTCAAGCATGAATTTTAAGTACTCACTATACCAACACTACTTAATGCTCATTACAAAAGGGCACGTCAGATGGGCCTATTGTATCAACATTTCAGTATTTCAGTACTGTTTAAAGGAGTACAGCCATCATGATTCTCACCATATAAGTAACGTATCTTTTACACTATCATTTTAGAAGTAGCTATTAGGCAAGATCAGTGCCCTACAAAACTCCTCCCCACTCAGCAGCCCCGGAGGTCAATCTGATGCACATACTGAAATGACTTGGACTTGGGGATTTTGATAAACCACCTATTCAGTGTATTGATTTTCAGAGGAGTAACTATACATAAACGCTATGTTCCAAGTTATGTGCAAGAGATCTGTTTACCAGATTTATTCTTGTTTGCAAACACACACAAAGAATTTTCTGTCTTCTATTCAAGCAGAAGAGTTACAATGGTGCTTTTGCTACTAACTATGTTATGCGTTTTGGGGTTATACATCATTCCAATTCGTATGACTTGTTGAAGTCAGGAATGTTCTTCAGTGCTGCCACTCAAATATCGGCTCCGGATATGATTTCTCAGTTGCTCTATGAGCTCAGGATTCTGCTGTTGTATCTGCTGTGCAAACTGCTGCCCCCTGTGTTGAACAGTTTTAAGTGAGCTCAGCAGCATTTGTGAGAAAACAGGACATCACAATACAGCTGAAAGGTGTATTACATTAAAATTAAGATTAAAGACACCTTAATTTCCAGTTTAAGGGATTTGCAGTATTAGGAATTTACCTGGTTGAAGTGTCTCCAAACAAGATCATTGTCATAAATTTATTTTCATTCTTTAGTACTATTACTTCTACTTGGTAACATGGAGGAGAAAAGTATCACCTTACAAAATATGTTGCCTTTTATGGTAAAATAACACATCTGCTCCAGTGATTTATTACCTTCTTTTTGACAGGATCCACTCTAACTGTTTAAAGTAACTACTCTTAGAGTTGGCATGCAACCTTATGTTAATGGTTCCAGAAATACACTATGCAGCTGCTGACTTGTACTTGTGAACACAATGTCATTAATTGAAAGCAAGCATACTATCAAATTTTTGTATCTTTCATGACTGAAGTCATAACGGATCTATCTATAACAGTTGTAGCTTAAGGATTAAATTAATAGCAGAGACTAATTCCATGTATAAGAGAAGCACAGCACTTGTTTACTAATTAAAAAAAAGTAAGTAAAAAATGATTTCACGAAAAGCCTAGCTTGTCGTCTCTGTTATTTCTGCATTTTGTGCAAGTAGCAAACTATCAAGACTCCTTCAAACTACAGTGCAGGTTGAAGGAAAGCCACATTTTTATAGATGTCTGCACAGTACACAGTTTTTATGAAAATAGCCCTAAATTTTTGCAGCAAGACATTTCTGTGTGTGATGTAAATCATAAGTTACTTTTGCCCTGAAGAGGTGAAACTTAAAAATAGTTTGGAATTGGCTAGAATGCTGAAATAAAGTAAAATTGTATGCCCTGTTAGAGATCATGGGGTGTAAGCAAATGGCATGTTTTTTTGCAGACCCTTCCAGATGGATATCATCATTCTAGTATAAAAACCTTCGGTCCTGGGTTTTGTAAAGGTATTCTTCATTATCCGGAGTTCCCTGAAACATTCCTCATCTAAATGAAGGGATGCCAGAGCAGAAATTTGTTTGACTTGTGCTAAGTAAATCCGTAGCTTTCCTAAATAGTATCTGAGATATTAAGTAGTTATCAACACAATTTGAAAGCACATGTAGGAGTACTTAAAAGATTTAAAGGAATTTAGTAAGTGGCACTAGAAAATAACAACGTGTGAGAGCCAGAAAGTGAAGCTGAGCACACAGCAGTTCAGTCATTCCAGTTGATGGCAATGTACGGAGCAAACAAATGCAGCCCTGGAAAATAAGTCTTAATGTTCCTGGTTTTAATAACAAACAGTGGGAACAGACCACAGTATTATTCCCTTGACACTGCTCCCTTTTAAATAGATGTTGCACAGTTACCCTGCTACAAATGTGACAGTAAAAACCATGCAGTTCTCACTTACGCGTGGATCAGGCTGGACAAATCCGAAAGGCCACCAACCCCAGCAGCAGGGCCACCAATGGCATTTGACATCATCCCTGACATCCTGAAACAGTTAGCACAGTGTTTGCATTGGGGTGTGCAATAAGCCCCACTTATTTTTTGAATTGCTAAGAGGAACTAAGTTGCAAGGAGAAGAAGCTAAACTTTTACTGTAAGCAAAATAAAATTACGTTTTCAATCATATATCTACATTTCAAAAATACAGCTGTAAGTACTATGCATCTTTTATTAATTCAAACGTCTTAAGACATTTGTTTTAATGATAACCCAATTTAATACTTACAGTTGTTGAATTTGAGGATTTTGCATTAAGCTTGCTGCCTAGAATAGACAACATACAGCTGAAATTATAAAACATTTACTACTTGGCTATCACTGAGAAAATCATGCAGAAGAAACCCACATGCTCTCTTCTGTTTTGTTACAAAATTAAGTTTACATGCAGAGCAAAAAGAGTCACTACAGCAACATATTTCATGGAAATGAAGCTGATACAATTTGTTATGTGTTAAAGAAAAAATAGTGGTTATAGATTCAGACATGAAAAATATGACAAGCCATTTAACATAAAAAACCCAGCCCCAGAAAACTAAACAAACAAATGAAGTATTGAAGAATTGCAAGGACAAATGTTTTCAACTGGACTTTTTGGACAAAAGTCTGTATTTTGTTGCTTCTCAGCCTGGATAAATTAATTTTGTAACTACTATTAGTACCAGGCATTAACAGTTAAGATTATGGCCACAAAATATTTCAGACCAAATTGGAGTGTGGACTTACTTTGTAGTATGGTTTTGTGGTAACATATATCTTCGCTGGTAACTGTGCATCTTCTTATTTTGTAGTAAGAATGAGGCTATTTAAATTTCTCATTCATTAGATACCTCTAAAATTATATTGCTTTTACCATAGTGTAAGGGTGTCTGTGGACTGATACTATAGGAAAAAACATGTGATTTTTCAATGTTAGTAATGTAATTCCTACAGAAATCAGTGTCTGTATGAATGCATCACCAGTAGACAAAACACAATATGTGTTTCTTAACTGTCCTATTAAAGATATTACAAAAATCAGATATATCCTATATTCATTTTATTGATCAATACATCAACATATATAGATAACTCAAAAGTAAATAAACTTTTTTGTCTAGTTAATAGTTAGATATAAAATGGATAAAATGTCACATGCAGGTCAATTCTGTGCTCAATATAGGGTTAGTTTCTTCCATCAGTAATAAGCTTTATCTAGTTTAGAAGCAAAAAAACTGAGGCTAATACCAATTTTCTCAAGGTCAGACAGTGAGGCAATTTTTTCGCCTTAACAAAAATATCCAAGTAACTACACCTTGGGAAAAGAACTCATTCATTCCAAATAAGTGCTCTGTGTCCTATCTAGTTCACCCAGTGTCTTCTGGAAACAATGTAAAAGATCCTTTCCCCAAAGTCAGCTCCATACATCATTGATTTCCAACAGACAGAGGTTGTTTTAAGTACATCATGTGGCCAGTGAAGTAGTACACATAGATGCAGTGCTATTTAATCACGAATGCCATCAGAGAACTTGCTCCCTTTTCCCTTGCCTACTGTCTCTATTATTTGGACCATGTTACCAAACCAGATATATGGATCTCTTTTGAATGCAGTGCACTTCCATACAAAAGCACTGGCTGAAATGTGCTGTTCCATTGAAGCTAGCAGAGTGCTTCTAAAGTTTTAACTGCTTTCTTAAAGGAAGTAAGTTTGGGGGTTGTTTTCTGTGGGTTTTTTTTCATTTATTTTTCTTGAAATTCCATTCTACAAAGTTAATTAATTCTGTTTTGTTAAGAAAGCCATATGGAAAAGAAAGACTACACTGAGGGAGAAGTACACAATTTGTTATTGTATTGAACATAAGAAGAATGCAGTACATGATATTTATATTCATTTTTTGAAGTCTTAAGGTTACTAGGGATAATTTGAAAGAGTAAGAACAGAAAGGTCTCTTGGATAGTTCTCCCAAAGAAGAGTTACTTTAGTCCTTGTATCATTGTTAACTGTTCTGTGGGGAATTGAAGAAATTTTCATCATGTTGTTGACAAAAGCTTTCTGTCATAGCATACATAAAAACAGCATAGCTAACCTATATGTGTTTTTTTCTATAAGTAATAGAATCAACTGGAAATAAGACAGGCTTTATTGGAGATACTTGCTTCACTTCTTGTTTTGTGTGTAAAATGATGTAGAAAAGTTTAAATTCAGTGTAATAAAACTATTGCTATAATAATACTGATTAAAATTGCTTGTGTTATTGAACAACAGTTGTTCTTAAAAGTTCAGTTTTTAAAACGGGATAATGCAAACCTTGAGATATACTCACCATACTAATGAAGGCAGGATTGTTTATCAAGCTTGCCATGTCAAAACTCAGTCCAGTTCCAGTCTACAAACAAATTGCAATTGAAGCTAAGTTTCCTACAAAATCCCAGTTTAAACTATTGTAAATAAATAGATATAGAGCAAACTTACAGGACTGGACACATCTCTTAGTTTCTGTTCTGCTATTTTCAAATTTGACTTGTAAGAGTCATTCTCTGGATCAAGATCCAGTGCTTTTTGATAACTGGTAACTGCTTCTTCATATTTATTCACGGAGGTCAGAGCCAACCTAATATGAAATAAATTCTGGTTAGAACATAAATGATCATCAAAAGCTAATGATATATTTTCTGTTCTAAGTAAAATAGTATCTCACAACTGATTTTTAGCTTGACCATTTAATTAAAACAGGTACTACTGCTTAGTTTAAGCATTTGTTTTTGTAGAGAAGGCGATCCCTCAAGAACACAATTTGCATTGTCTGTTTCATATATATACAAGTTTCATTAAAAACTCTTTGGTATCATCAAGTGACTTTTGTCACCTTAAGACCAGAAGCTGTATCTGGCATCTGTGCCTTTTTGCATAAGCTCTAAGTGTTTTTTCCAGTTCTTTTGACCTAAGAGATTATTTAGAAACTCACATGGGTAGGTAGGGCAAAGATACTCTTAATATGAGTTATGCAATGTTAAGAAACTAGACCTACAAATGCAGTGTTTATTTTTATATATATTAAAACCCCATACTTTTAATATAATAAATACTGTATTAAATATTTGAATAGAGGAGATGTTTTATGATTATATTGTTGTCTTTATATGTTTATATAAAATTACTTTTATTATTACCATTTTCATCATTTTAAAATACTGGACCTACATGTTTCAGCATTTTTGTCTCAGGATCAATGTAAAGGTTCTCCTTTTGGATCTTGTACTTCAACATCTTGACAAATAAGTTACACAGCATAGTAGTAATATATGTAAAATGCTGTAAGAAACCATATTTAATGTTTTGAAAAAGACTCTGCTCCAGCAGCTCATGAGAGCACAGGATAGACCTACTACTTTTAAGCAGTATTTTACTTCAAATTTGGTTAGCTACTATGTTTAAAATACCATCTTTCTTTGAACTATTACAGAAGTCCATGTGGCTGCAGTTTCAATTTATCTGCCACTGTATTTTCAATTTATACTGACCAAAAAACTAATCTGATCTTTTCCACATTTTGTAGAAGATTTGTGTAACCCACATTCAGATATTTAGTACTTGAGTTAACCATCTGATGCTGAACTACACAGCCTGGTTTGATAAGCCTGTGCTTATGCCCACTAACAGACTTTGGTCTTTCATCTCATGCAAACAAGTTCAGTGTTTTAGATATATCTGTGATTGTCATGGCTCTAAGAGTATAAAACTCCAGGAATTTCCCATCTAGCTCCTGGAGGAATCCACACAGTATTAGTGTTTTCTCTCTTAAATAATTTACCCCCAGAAAACACAGTCTCTCACTTTTGGCCCATTAACTTGCCAAAATAGTTTCTGCCCAGACAAGAAATGCAATCCATTATTTCTGTGATGCAATAGTGCTTCATACAGAAAAAGTATTTTACAGAGAAAGTTTCTGGGAGCACAGTACAAGTCAGAACAGCAGACTATTTCTTTCTTCACACCTCCTATCCAGGCAAGTGGTCGTTCAGGATCATGCTGGAAATACCACCTTTAACTGACATTCCCACTTTAAAATGTCTCCCATCTCTGAATATTTGTGGCATTTCTGCATCTTTCTGTGATATAACAAAGAATTTCTGTAAGATTCTGAGAAAAACTGATATGTCTCCATAATGCCATCAGAGAGCACATCTTTTTCGTAAGGACTTTTTGATGAGAAGGTATTTTCTACACTGGGGGCATGGGGGTGGGATTTCCACTTATTACTAAACAAGCATGATTTCCTCAATCAGCCTGTGCCAAATGTTTATTCATCTACTGGGTTAAGCAATGGCTTGTAGCTCAAATATGTCCTCTATTAGAACAACCAGACAATAAAATAAAGAGAAGCTTGATTGTCTGAGAATGGTCCCACTTTCAGTGTGTATCAAAGAAACACTGGTCTTACACCCAAAACTTTAAAATAGTTAAATCAGCCTGTAGCATCTCTCCGTATCAGTGAAATCAAGGGAGCCTGGATGGTGCTATATGAAGAAACAATCTAAGGAGAGTTAAATGAAACAAAACCAATTCAACAACCAATTCAACCTAAAATTCTGAAATCAATTCATCATTTCAAAAGCTCCTTAGTCTAGGTTGGTATTAGTAAATGAACTGTATTATGGAAAGTTTTTAAGTGATAGAATTCCACCATATTTTATCTTAAAATAAATGTCCCCTGCATGGTTTTGTCCCAAGCCAACAAGAATTATCACAGACAATTTCAGGGCATGGTTCAGAATTTAATACAGATCAATGCAGTTTAGCAATAGGTTGTTTGAATGTGGCCACTCCATACTGCAAAGTAAATTTTATTAACATGGACATAAGCCATTTTGGGCCAACTGACTCAACAAACAATCCCAAGCATTTTTTAATTTACTGGTATAAATATAACCTCAAAAGACATAATGCAGCATTAACTGCACTACTACAATGTGCTTGATTATTGAAAATGCAAAGCTAGACATCTTGGAAGAATGGCTCTTCAGTCAAACCAACAGCCTGTTAGAGCATTCCTGACATTGTTTTCAGTTAACACTTAAAACCACCCTCAAGAGGCTATACAGTTAATCTCTCAGACATTGCTGAGAAAACCTGCCAAAGAGACATAGCTTATTCTTGCTAAAATATCTGCTTACAAAAAATTATAGAAAAGAAAAACTGTGGCTTTATTCCTGCTAGTGTGAAGCCCCAGTGCTGTTCTCCAACAGCATCATTAACAGATTCAGTGTACCAACAGCAGAATTTTCATTCCTTTTAACTAGTTAGGAGATAGTCCATCATTACTTCCCAAACTAAATCCAGCAATTTGAGAAAGAGAAAAACTGCAAACGGATGAAAGCTGCTGGAAATGCTGGTATCAACCACATAGAAAAAGAGCTGACAGTCTGTTAGGGTCACCTTCAGAAAATTGTTATACTTACACAACAATGTTTCTGTAAGTGAATTACAGTGAATTCTGTAAGTGCCTCCAAATATTTCAGAAAATCTATGGTAATGTACACAGTGTTTACTCAGATTTCTATTAGCTTACCCCATTCTTCCATATGCTTTGCTGTACTTTGGATCTATTGCTATGGCACTCTCACAGTCCTTTATTGCTTCCCTGAAGTTGTTGAGCTTACTTTGAGCAGCAGCCCTAAGAGAAAGATGGTAAGGAAATGAAGCTTTGTCAAAAAAAACCCAACCAACCAAAAAACATACAAAAAACCAAAACCAAGCCAAACCAAAGAAACCCAAAACAAAACAACCAAAGCCCAAGCCTAGATATTCACACATTTCTGACTTATTTAATCTTACTGACTTTTCATTCGCTATTTTGGCTATGCTTAACTTTCTTTAATGAAGTAGGACAAGGAAATGTTATGAGTTATGTATGTGCTTAAGTGCATTGCTGGACTATGGTTTTGGAGAACATGTACTCACCTCTGAGGACACAAAGGACAAATAATTCTAAGGAACTGTCTAAGATCTAGCATATGACTACACACAGAATAAGTCATAAAACCTATTACAAGAAGTGAAACTGTCAAGTAGTAGTTTATATAAAATCACTGTTAAGGAGAAATACTTTATGTAATTGGTGTTTTCCAGAAGTATAGTTTTACAGACATTCAAAGGAATGCTGTGATTTTTTCCTGCTCAGGATTTTATAATTCATCTCAATAACCTCTGCATTACTAAATTACAGTTACATCTTTATATTGGAGAAATACTAAATGTTGCAGATACTAATAGAGTAAGATTAAAGACTTGACCAAATTAAAAAGGACACATTAAATTAAATGAATGTGACACAATTAAAATGAAACACACTAATAATCAAAACTTCACCAGTTTGAAAGGTTACAAACCACTCTCATTTATTTTTCCTTGGTTAAAAAATTATAGTAAAAATTAAAATATTTTCATTGCATAAAGAATATATCTTTGCTATTAAGAATCCTTTGTCCTGTGATTAGCTCCAAATTGCTTGGGTTTTTCTGACTTTGATTAAAATGTCTTCTGAATGGGACTACTTATCTGTTTTGGGCTGTTAAACAGTTGTGCAACTTCACAGATGCCAGTGAAGATTTATATATAAAAGCTGGGGGCAATGCTTGTTCTCACATGCGTTTGAACAGAAAACATTTTTCCATGTTCTCAAGAAGATTTACATGGCCAGTTAAAATTTTGAGGGCATATCAGTCCACTCTTTTCTGCGCTGCTGTGGATAAAAAGCAGTCCCACTGAATGCAGCATGTCCCCATGACTCCCTAACAAGCTTAAGATAAGAATAAGGTATATACTTACTGAAATACTCAATCATCCACAAAACTCCAAACAACTCCTGTTTTCTTTTAAATAATTACATACAATACTGTAGTGACTGACATTGAGATTCATTTTGGTTCTCACAAATGTGGTATGTGGTGATGCAACACAAAAATTATTTCTGCTCTTGCTAATTAAAACTTTGACATTTAAGCCTGTACTGAGGAAACTTCCAGTGATTTCAGGAAGCTTTTGAATCTGGTCTGATATTTCCATTTTGTACATAAAGTGACTCATGTGATCAGTTTTCACAAGGAGTGTAGATGATTTACACTTTTAAACTGCCATCCTAAATATGTAAAATGTTAGCAAACTGCATAATTTCCTTTCTCTTTAAGCTTGCCTTTAAACACTGAATCTCTCATTTGTATTTATCACAAACTAAACTCTGGAGCAATGGATGCAGAGCTTCAAAAACAGCACAATCCAGTGGGTACAGTGCCACAAGGCCAGATTGATAGCACTTAAGTTCATATATCCTATATCCTTAAATTAATAATGGAGGCACTCCAGAAGTGGGTTCATTCCAGTAGGGGCTAAAGCTGGGGCTGCCTTTGCTCTTTGGCTGCTCTTCCAAGCAGTGTTCCGCAAGAGCAGGCAGCTGTAACTAGGTTATCATGCCCTTCCAAGCTTACCTGCTGCCAAATCACTATGTCTTCTTCATTCATGATGGTAAAGAACAAGATTAGATAAGAAAACTGTAACAGCAGCATTGTTATTTTTCAACAGGTCACACATGAAAATACTATTTACAAAATGCTTGAAATCTCCAAAATGGTATTCCAGCATTGATGATTTTTTTTTTTTGCCAGTGGTAGCTAGTACTCAAGGAAACAGAGAGAGCAGCTGAGTCACTAGAACACTAGAGAAAAAGGCTTTTACTACTCTCAGCAGGCTAGAAATCACAGCCTACGTTATGATTTAATATAGACAACCTGACACACACAGTATCTTATCTGAAGAGTTGTAAGTAATTTTAAAGCCCATTTTAACTGATACAGACATGCTGAATGAGCCCATTTTTACTCTAATTTTACAAATCCAGCAATAGATTTCTAAATAGGGGTTTCTAGCCTTTGACCTCCTTCACAATTTATTTTTACAGTAATGTTAACAAAGTCCAAGAATGAAAGGTGCATATCATTTTGGGTTTACCTGTTGCAGTAATAGACTGCATTGTTTGGATCCAGTTCTATAGCCCTAGTGTAACAATCCACTGCAGCACCATAATTTTCTTCCTTCATATGATTATTACCTGAAATGAATTATAAAAAGCTCTTAAGTAATTAGATGAGACAGTATGTAGTTAGATGAGACAGCTCTGTATGCAAGAAACAGAACAGCTACCTTTTAGCATCTACAGAAGTGAGTTATGACTGCACTTTTTTGAGATACATACTTTAAACAGAAAAGTCATGGAATAATGTAAATAAAAATATCTACTATGTCTGTGAAGTTTACTATGTACGTTGCAGTACAACACAGAAATCTTCCTCTTTTCATTTTGATATTTCAGACTTTCCAGCTAGTTTCTGCTGTTAAGGAAAGATCACTACACTGAGAAGTATAATTGTAATTGCAGTTCCCCTCTAGTATAAACGATCTTTGCAAGCCCAATATGCTATGTTAATTTTTTAATCTCATTTTCTTATATGTCCCAACAACTTGTTAGTAAGTATCTAAGTAACACCACCAAAAAAATCAAATGAAAGTAAAACTAAGCAAATAAGCCCCATTTTTGTGACACTAAATAATTAACTCATTAAGAGAATGAAAACTATGCATAGTGTAAGCAATCTAAAAGGATTCAGAAGTAACATTTCTCACCAAGGGAGCTTAGAACTTCTACTTTGTAGCAAAGTTTCGCATTTCATCTATTTTAAGTCCAGTGGAAAAAAACCCAGAAACATTTATGTAACTTCTCTATGGACAGAAAACTCTGGACTAAGGTCTTTCAAAGCAAAAGACACCTTACATATTCTTTTGTCCCCAGCACAAGGCAGTCCTGGTAGTTCTCTCTTTCCTGATGACACAGTAGTAAAAAACCTTAGTTCAGTGCCCAAAGTTGTCTGTGGTTCTGCTACAATCAATTTTTGGCCAGCTAGATCCTACAGAAGCCTTGATTTCCTAGAAATGTCAAGAAATGGTCAGGAAAAATATAGACTTCCACTGACTTCTTGTATTTCAGCCAAATATTTAAACCTTCTCCTAAAATAAACAAGTCAAGGGATAGGTCAATAAGTTACTACTGATGTAGGTAACTGCGTAAGCAAAGGCTAGAAAAGTTCAGTCAGTGCAACAGTTTATCTCTGAGAGAAAGCGAGACTGTGGAGCAAGTCCTCAGTGCTTGCACTAACTGAAGCAACTATACTTGCATTTATTCATGAACACAAAGAGCTTTGTGAACAAAACCAGATTTAAGTAACAAAGTATCATCAAAGTAGTACAAAATCACATCCTCTAATATTGCTGTATTAGACTGTAATTATAGTAAGCAGTCCCTTCCAGTGAGAACTCAAACAAACTGTACTTGCATGTATACCTTCAAAATACATGCAGAATGTAACAGTATCTTTCTTGTTTCTAGAGGCCCACTGTTTATGCAGCTTTCCTTTGTTCTAAGGTAAAGATCTGTACACTAAATTATGTTGTCAGACAAAAAAGTCTTGCAAGTCAGCTGCACTCAGCAAGATTGCAGCAGTTAGTGTTCCTTTAAAACAAAAATGCCATCAATGTCTATCAACATTAGAATTTCTGATACTGGTCTGAATATGACCCAGCATACAAGGCTAAGTTGGAGATAGTATCAGTGCATACCCTTCTTGTTATCTCTCTCTCCAGCTGCAACCTTGCTACAGGAGAACAGAAAAATAGCTAGATCTACTAATTCTGCTGAGATAAGGAAAAGCAACTGTATTATTCTATTTTAATGTTATACAAAATCCTTAGGACAAAAAAATTACATAAATGGTTATACTTCTGAACATGTGTCCTCTATACTGTAAATACTACCTATTGTTATAATTATGCTGTGGTAATAAAACACAGATCTTCTTACAATCAGGCCACCATTGCACTATACAAACCTGCACATAATCTGTGCTTTTACACATCTTACACTAAGCTGAAGTGTCAAATGATATACAAGGTTAGGTGTCTAAATTCAAGTATTGAGTAGTCTGGAGTGTATATTACTTCCTGGTACCAAGAAAGAAAATTCAGCTCCCTGATTTTATTTTGCCACTCATTAGTGAAACCAGAGGAGCAGGCTGGTGGCCACAAAGGTGAGGCAAGTTGTTCGTTCCATTGTTGAGGGTATACAGATAGAAATCAGAAAGTCACAGTTATATACGATACACATCAAGTAGAATTGTCCAGGTTATCTAATTTATTTCCTAACTCAGGCTAGAAAATACTCGTAACTGAAAAGCATGATAGTGGTGATAGATAATATGTGCGTGAACATGTGTAGGATCAAAACAACAGAGAAAGCAGGACACAAAGTTTTATTTTTATTATGGGAAATTACCAGAGGCATTTCAAGCAGTTCAAAACTGCTTACTAATGCCCCTGACAGATGACACTCTAATCGGTCCTTTGTTACCAAGTCCAGACCCTTCCAGTTTTTTTCAGCAGAGCTGTGGAATTACTTTAGTAAAACCACACAAAGACTAACACATAGCACACTAATTTCATTTCTTCAGTCTATTTCACAGACCCTTGTGGACTGAAAGACAGCAAGACCAAAATCACAGATTTAAAAGAGCTGTAACACCCACACCTGCAAAGTGCTGACTATTCCTATGGTTCAATAACCATACTGAAACCAAGAGGTAGTCTTCACTTTCCATGAGTTGGTAGTAACAGCAAAATAAAAAGCCAGCATTCACAGCAGGTAGGTTACAACTTACCAACACATTTTCACTTGTGACCTAACCATGTTTGAGCTCTCATTCTCAGAATTAAAAAGCTAATGAGCAACTCCAACAATTAGGAAAACGTATTTCAGAGCCAGTAGTGAACTGCATTTATGATTACACATGGCCAGTTTTAAGGTAAGAGAGACATGGAATTCATTTTGAAAAACAATAGGACTTCTTCCACATTATTACAGAAATTTTGAGAGGATTATTTCTGCCTTGCAATTAGAAGTTTACTTGTTTTTCCTATAAAACTCAGCTACCTGAAAATCTAACAGGTCATAAACAATGTGATTCATAAAGCATCAATCCATAACAGTTATCAGTGCTACATGCTTTTTATAATTTCTCTCCCCTTCTTTCTGAGGGGAAATAATATGGATTCCTTCTTAGGCAGCATTAGTGACTTCTATGGTACAGCTGCTTTTCCTCACAGAACAGCAGTAAGAGCTGCCAGAGGGAAAATAAACAACTGGCTTGCCTGCAATTTTTATAAAGCACACAAATAATTTCACATATGTGAAATATTAACCCTAGCAAGTTCACAAGAATTTTTCCATTGGCTTCTGTTGGGTCAGTTTTTAACCAATGTTTGACATCACATACCCATTTCAATATGAGTAGAAACTTGTATAACAATTCCATGCACAAACAGCCAAACAATAGCTGTTCATTCTTTAAAGTTTCAGCTACCTAGGAATATTTCCAACTTTACATGTTATCCCATAGATTTTAAGCAACCTCCAGAGCCAGGAAGAGAACAAACATTATTTCCTTTGCTCCCAGATGGAACAAATTACCTAGCCCTCTTAGGACATAGCAGTTACCAGAGAATCTATAAGCTGAAGTTTTTTTGTGGGGCGTGTGGTACCCAGCTGCTATACCATCACTACCCACAATAAAGCAAAAATATAGTAAGAGCATAAGTAAATTTATTTCTATTTTTATTACAAACCTTCATCCTTCAGTTGGTCAGCCTTTACAACGCCTTCTGGTAAAGAACGTGACAGAGGCAGCATGTCATTCTGTACGGGAATAAAACCAAGATTTTTTCCTTTAATATATAAGCCCTGATTTTATCAAAAACTTTCACAAAGAAGTGAGCAACATCAGCAAACTACGAATGACCTTAGGCACACCAGGCATTTATCTCTGGGAATTGCAAAATGCTTAAATGAAGAATAAAAAACTTCAAGTGAGAATGAGGCATCCACTCTTTAGTAATTCTCTAAATGGAATTTTCCATGTCTAGCTGAAATTAATTCCTCCCACTGCCCCTAAAGATTCACATTATCCTAGCTTTTATGGAAATGTAGGTTTTTTCATATTTTCCTTAAGTTTTCACATCATTTTGACCTATACAGAACTTTAATATTGTTGTATTCATATACAATATGAAACCTTAGAAGAGTAACTCTAGAATCTAAATTAAATTCTTACCTTTTGAATAGAATTTGTGAACATTTCTATCAAATGCTGTGAGGATGCAAGATGAGTATCTTCCAGGGTAATCTTAAACACAGTCTCCAGACACTGAATTGCAACTTACAGGAAAAAAATTTAATAACATAGGTCACCAGTTTCTCAATATAAGCATAATTTCACTAATTTATTTATAAAGCTGTGACTCACTTCCTTATTCAACTACTAAAAGCAGCTCCTTGGAACATAAAAAGAATATCTCCTGATCCCCACAGAATGAGCTTGCTGAAAAAGATCTAAGATATACACAATCCACATATAGTTTGGCCATTATATTTAAACCAATTTAAATTTTAATTTTAATTTTTTCAGTCTTTTAAACTTTTTTTAAATATAAAAATATAATGATTTAAGAAGAGCACCACAACTCATAACATGACTAGAAATATCCATGTGTCACACACACCACCTCAAAGCACACAACTGGCATATATTTGTGTGCCGTAACAGCTGGAAGAAAATGGTTCATCTTTACTGTACAGAACAAAGGCAAGATACTTATTAGTCTTACCTTTTTTTGGAAAAAAAGTATATTTAGTTGAAGATACTTTATTAATCAAATGCTGCATTAATCACAAAACTTTGTCCTATAAAAAATATATCTGCAATATCCTTTCACATGTTCTGTGTGTAAGGATTAGCCTGCAATAATGTAAATACACTCACCTAAAAATGAAAACCTAAAAATGCAGAGCCATATCCCTAGCTGAAGTTTTAAATATGCTCATAGTATTAGACAAGATTACTGGCAATTACTATACACAATTCTGTCTATATATATACATATATATATATGTACATACACACAGTTAAACTATTGCAAATGACATCATTATTTTCCTTATAATCTTAAGAACCTAGTACAATGTTTTTATTAACATATATCATCTAAATGTTTTAGACTGAAAACTGAGGAGGAACAAAGAAGGGTCTTTGTAAAGCCTAGCTTCAACAGAAAAATGGGTGTTTTAATACATATTAGGCACAACCACAAGTATCTGAATTCAAATTAAGTATCAGTAAAAGCAGATTCTTAGTATTTAAACTTACCCTCAATCCAATGTTAACATAATAAATAGAATTTGAATTATTTTTTGCATTATGATGAAACTGAACACTGATCCAAAATTAGAAGAGTAAAATTACTGAACATTAAAAACTATAAGGCCAATTTTTATCTTCTATGTCACAGCTGGCAGGAAGGGGTCGGAGGGGAGGGGGAAGAGATTTGTAAAATAGGTAGTAAAACCTGGAAGATGTATTTTTTTAGAAAATTATACAAGAGAAATTTCTTAAAAACAGTATGGCATGACACAAAGTTAAAGTTGATAGCATGTAACAACTGAATACACTGCTAAATATGCATTATACAAATTGGTCCTATAATCTATAAATCAATTGACCAGGTCCTAAATCACCCAGTAAGAGCACTGAGGTATTCAGGTTAAACTCATTTGTCTCCTGCTATGTGAAAAACTTAATTCTTGTAAAAACAGATTATGCTGAATTTTGAAATATATATAAACCTTTAATAGTACTTTTTATTACCAGGCTGATTATAAAATCAGTGAAACACATATAATTTTTCCTTATATGGCATAATAGGAAGCCAGTTGCAATAGTTTCTTACTAATTTTCCCTGCCAGTTTTTTTACTGAAAGGCACTCCCTTTTTTGAATGCCTCTCCTCATTTGTAATTTTGCATAAATTTGAAATACAACACAATCCCTTATCTTTCTTAAAGCATTAAATCTATGACACCAAATCTCTATGATATAGAAGAGTTTCACAAAATGCAGCAGTGCACATTATGTGTAAACAAAATTACTCTGACTACAGTATTATTACTACTCAGCATTTTCATCAAATAATTAGTTGGTGCTGTAAATTCCCATATTTCTACTTCAAGTGCGAAATGGAATTTATAATCCTTCTATCTATCACATATAGTGTATGTGATATATATAGATATAATAAAATTAGGACCTCTTGTAGGATGAATCAATAGGTTAGAATAACCAGTGGCTAAATGCAAGCCAACAACAGAAACCCACATAGAAAGAAACATTGCTGAACAGAAACATTTTCAAATCAGAAAATATAATAAGTTCTGACAAGGTCTGTAACTACCCTGTTTTAACACTATACAAAAACACAACTCCAGTCAAGTCAAAGGAGTGGAAACCTGGTTTTGCCTGAAAAGTTTTTCAGGAGGCCAGACTGCCAGCACCTTGATATCCCATTTATCCAAGTGAGGCGCTGTCAAATTCTGCAAGCTCGATATTATCAGGGAAAGATTTGATGCACACGTGAGCTATTCACCTGAGATTTTTCCTATGTCTGATATCAAAGGCCAAAGTTATCTGTTCGGGAGCTCTACCATCATACACCTAGGTGGCTGAAGCTTGAACTGACCACCTGCCAAACCACTTCCCTGC